>NW_021770573.1:51513-69429 GCF_005508785.2 Acyrthosiphon pisum
GATGTATAACGCGTTATAAGTACCTAATAGATATTGTGATATGATTAATTTGGAATTTATTATAGGTCAATTGTTTTTAAATACTATAGACTATAATATAACATAATGTAATAGGTGGGCATTTCCTGTCAGATTTTAAAAAGCGGCCAGATAGGCCGGTGCCCAGTTGTTGCCGTTTTACCATTATTATATTTTATGAGAGCAAAAAACATGCCTATCTTATAATATTTTCAGAAAATATTATATTATGTACTAAGAAATTATTGTCACTATGGTACACATTTATATACATTTACTAATTGATAGTTGGAATATACCTATTCATATTTAGACGTATGCGGGGACGTACACATTGTATATGTATGGGTATGTATTTATGTATGTTTGTTTGTGTTCTGAGTGTGTTTTGTGAAGGAAAATCATAGATAATTAATAGATATGGATAGGCCACGCCTATGTTCAATATATTTTAGGACGCGTTCCCGGAGGGGAAGGCAATTGAGGCTCCTTTATGTTGATAGTCAATACTCGATATAGGTATACTTTATTTGGCCCCAATTGTTCCCCTAGAAGACCGCTGATAAGCATGGGCGTAACTAGGATTGAATAGTTACAGGGGCTAGAGTCCTACAAAACCAAAGTGTAAAATAACACGTTTATAAACACCACCCCCCTTATAAAAATCACTGAAATTTAGTTGTTACAAAAAGTCTGCTAAAACCAAAATTTAATATAAACCATATTTTTTTCGGTCATCTCCGTTCTTAGCACTACTTGATTTTTTTTTAATTTGAATATACTGAACAATCTGCTGTGACAATCTGTAATAGTACCTACCTACTTTGCAGTCTGCACAGTGTGCCACAGACGCACAGTAAATTAAGAACTGAGAATTGGAAAATAAAATGATAACTTACCTATATAATAGTATTCAACCACTGTTGTACGAATGTGCGATACATCAGCTAATACATATGTAACTATAATATTATAAGTTATAATATATTTATAAGAATAGGTATACCAAATACCAATACGGAACACGGGCACCTGTAATAAAATAATATTATATTAATATAATATATTTATATGTTATATGTTTAGTTTTATTTTTATATATGGGTAAGCTTGAAGCTAATATGCAATAAGCAGATAAGCTATATATACACTTCAAACACATTTCTTCCGCGAAAACTATGACCAATAAATTACGATAAATTCATAATAATTGGTACAAAATGTACACAATGTCAATAATATTATATCACATTTTATAATATAATAATTTATTATTTTACACATTATTATTTGTTCGTAATGATTTGGGTTCTAACTACGAGCCTAAGAAGGGGCTAAAAAGTAAAACCTCGTAGGAGGCTAAATAGAAGTACGGGGGTTAAGCCCCCTAAGCCCCTTTAGTTACGTCGATGCTAATAAGACCATTATGTCCTATTCATATCTTTATTATCTGTGAGGAAAATGAACATATTAATATTGTTGTATGCACAACAACAATAATAATAATTAGTATCATAATCTCATATACCTAGTTTAATTTATACAATCTAAAATTAATACTAATTCTAAAAACAACAACCGATTGGCACTCATATTAATTATCATTGATCACGAACTTCAGTTAACTTGCGATGATCGTGTATGATTCAACTATTCTGCGTATTGTGTTAATTTAGTTGAGTACCTTTTTCTACATGAATTAAAATTTATTTTTTCGTGACGTGTTTACATTAATATTTTAATTTGGGTAAAATATGACTTAAAAAAAATAAATAGGTGGTGCGGCTAAAAATTAAAATTACCGCAAACTGCGCAAGAATTGAAAATAATTTCTGGTATGTTTAATAAACAGACAAAACTTGAGCCGGTAAGCAAGCAATAAAAAAAAATACATTATAATTTAAGATCATATTAATTTGTAAATATATCGTATACCTATGTATAAGAGTAATAGAGACATAGAATATAAGCTATAAGTGATGAATCAGGCAAAATTGATTTATAGATAATGCAGTTGATATATTTTCAAAAATAAAAAAAAGAAGATATCCTAATAAGCTACCAATATTTTTGTTTATCAATATAAATATTGCCATATTATAATAGTTTGTAGACTTATATAGTTAACTGATATAGGTATACAATTGTTTTTATAAAATATGTGCTACTTTATATTTTAAAATGATGTTACTTAGTTAATAAAAAGGGTACCATAAAAAAATGTAAGTAGATAATTATGTGGTTGCGAGCGAAACGATCGGGTTTTTTTTTACACTTTCGGGCCTGTCAAAACCTTTGCCCCCGTCTATTGAAAACTGAAATGACGCCACTGGTTGCTAATCGCTATTATTATTATTTTAATTTCCATTTTCTACTGCGACCTGCGACTAGTAAGATGCATGACAAAAAAGATCTATTTTGTCATGGTAAGATGTATATTTTTGTATATTTAAATAATTTGTTATACTTATGACTACCGCTATTATATTTAAAGTCGCACCTCAACCACCAGCACTCACGAGCCGCCACAATTATTACTGTCGTAAATTACAGGGAGAATGCGCTTTAAAATTCAAATTTCAACCGAAATCTCGGAAATTTGAAAATTATTTTGTAGTTAAAAATATATAATATTATATATTCAATTTTTATAGCTAAATATTGAAAATGTATGACAAAGATGGTCTTAAATAGTTCATCATGTGTGTCACATTTTAAGTTCAGATCGTTTTTCCTATACACTAATTTTATGTTAATGTTATTTTGTTATTATATCCAACATATCCATGGTTGGTGCGTTATTCACTATATTACTCACTTATTAATTTTTTAATGATAATTTTCTTTTTTCAGACAAATTGATCGATCAAGTTTGCAAGAATAAATGTATATTCTATCATTCTATCTACCTTATGGCGACAGCAGAAATCTGCGAAATAATATAATGAATTATCATCTAATACATAATTATTTTTTATAATATACCTACCTAATTGTATTTAAAATATTAAGCAATATCACTTAAGTGAATTACACTGTTAATTAACTGAAACACATCACTGACTTATAATATTAATTTTCCTATATTTTATTTAAATATCATTATTTTTATTCATATTATATTATTAATCTATTTTGTACCTAATTAATATATTCATTTATTTTATTTTTTAATTACTTTATATTGTGTTGGATAATATTTATGAATGTTTAATTTTTATTTTTACACGTTAAAATAGGTATATTATTCAATAATGTTTAATGTTTAATTTTAATTTTTTTATTATTGATTATAATGAAAGTTAAAATATTTTGAGTGGTTGCCATTAGTACATTTGTTGTTAGCATGCGTAATTAATTATTTTTATTGTCATCTCAATATGAAGACTCCGGTTCAATAACAGGTACGTCCAAATTTACAACTTTTCAGGAGACACATAAAACATATTTTTTTTATATAATATTAGACAATTTTTTAAATGTCGAAGTATTATGATATTGGTTGATACATTATCTATTTCACATAATTACGTAATTTTATTTTTTTTTATTTTTATAATATTTATACAATCTATACTTTATAGCATAATAAGTATAAGAGAAAAGTGACAGAAAAACATGGTATACTTGAATTAAGAAGTCACCCACTAGTGACTCTTTGCGTGATGGAATTACATATTTAGCACATTTTAATTATTTAATAAAATAATCACAATAATTGTTACCATAATCCATAAATATTGATTTTTTTTAGGTGTACCTAACAACAGCATACGTTTAAAACGTATCTGGTTATTGCACTGAATATGTTAAAGGTAACAGATGAAGAAAACATAATATTGAAGAAATTATTTAGTTTCATGACATATTTGAATATTTCACATTCATTAATATTTCTTTTATTTATTTATTTATATTATTATTTCTTTTATTAAATTACAAAATTGAGTATACCTATATGTAATATTATAGTATAATAATATAATATAAATACAAATTAATTTATAATTAATACAATTAATAAGAATAATAAACATATTAAGGTATGTTATATGACATAATTGAGTATTATGAATTTAGATTTGTAACTACATTTAAAAATAAAATTATTCAAGATAAAAAATCAACTCAGTACCTATATAAAACATGAAAATGAAAATAAATAAAAATATTATAACGTTATATAATGCATCGAAAAAAAAGTTATAAATAGCATATTATTTTGTTTCGGTGCAAGAACCAGATACGTCTGGACGTATCTGGTTCTTGCACCAAGAAAAAATTTTCTCTTTACAGGTGTATAATTGTGAGATACGTCCGGACGTATTTGGTTATTGCACCGAACAGAATGAAGAAAAAAGGTTTTTAGTGTATACTTGTCAATAAATTGATTGGACATATACCTATCTGGTTGTTGCACCAATTCGTAGAGCATTTTATTCACAATATTTTGATGTAAAAAACGTACTTTTGAAATCTTGTACGTATCTCGTTATCGCGCCGGTGCCTTATTTGACTCAATATAATATATATTTGTATTAATAATAATATTATAATACACTAGCTGCTCCAATTAAGTATTATTGAAATGTATTATACAAATATTTGATTATTATACTTATTAGTTATTTGTGTATAATAAATGTATATTATTATATTGGTATAATTTAATTCATACCAGTTTCACGAATAAAACATTATTGATATAAATATTAGTTTCGGTTATCAAAATGTTTGTTATCAATAAGCGGACATGGGAACCACATAATAATTATTTATTCTCCGTAGGTTACTATTGGCGATTGAAATTGATAAGATGTAACGGGGACGCTGTGTATCATATTTTATATTGCGGCGGGCCACCTCCACAAGATTTCCTCTCTTCGGTCCCCCCATGACTAAATAAACAGGCATGTCAGCTAAAATTTCATTTTCGCTATCGTCGCGCATGTTCCCCAGACATGGAAAGAATAATATAAAATGTATAATGTAGATTACTATTATAGCGTACAATATTTTAGCGTTTATTCCAAGTCTGGGGAACATTTTATCACAATTTTATGTGCAGTGTTATCGAGCTGACATGCCTGTTTATTTAGTCATGGGTCCCCCTGCTGCGGTTGGCGACACCAACCCGCGTCCTGCATATCACGGCGTCTCCACGGACGTCGCGGCGTCTCTTTTCTCTTTTCTCTTATCTCTTTTCTATGGGCGCAACTCGCTCTCTGGTAACGACTCCCAACGCGTACACGCGTACCAGCTCGCGAGTCGCGACGCGAACTCGCTAATCCTGAGCCTCCGGGCCATAGACAAGAATACTAACGCGAACCACCGAACGCATCGACCCGGCACAGCCGTCAAAGGTCGTCACGCTCCCGCGCCCACCTTGGTCAATTTACGACCGGCACCAACGCTCGCTCGAGTTCCGCCGCACGTTTTGCCGACGATGTTCGGTTCCGGACTACACCGTCGTTACCACCGCTGCACAACTCTCTCCGCTCTTCTCTGTAATAATTAATAACTTCTTTCGGCTCAATAAATTACAAATTATATCTCAATTCAAGTTCAACGTGTTACATACTCTCTTCATCCCAAACCATCTACCTACAGGTAACACAATCAACATGTTGGCTACGGGGGAAGCCAGCACGAAGTCACAACAACACCGTTATCAACACTTCCCTCGTACGCCACAATGTGTTATTTTACACGTTCCCCGTTACAGATCCACCCCCCGCTGGCCCGATAATTGATAATTGATAATTAATTGTTTCAGCGTCATATTTCAGAAACATAAATGGGACTAAATACGATGTTGTTTAGGCGTCGACTGATGAGGTCACTAGTCACTTTACTTCATACCGCGATCTCGGTTGACGCAATATTTTTCCGGAGATTTGTGATTTGTTATACTTTATCGTGAAATAGTGTAAACTGTAAAGTAATACCCAGTGTTTATTGCGTACCTACTCAAAAGTGAAACCTGTTGTCTTGTTTGGTGTTACTGTCGTTAACCATGGATCAGGTAAATAAAATACCTACTTATGTTCATTCCTATAAGTGCTTGCAATAATATTTTATGATCATAATATTATTATAACGCATTAGTATAGTCAAGAGCCTGAAGCTGATCTATTAGAAATAGGCATTTCCTACAGTTCGGACTACGTTGTGCCTATTCTACCACCTCAAGTACAGATCCAAGCATTCAAAGCTCAATCGATTATTAAACCTGTCGGCTGTCATGGAGAGAAAACCGATCGAGTGGTCTATTGAAGTAAGCTATTGTAATTTTATTAATTATTTATTCGTAGCTTGAGTGTGTGTAGTTGCTAAATACTACTTAATATATTGGAATTAACAAGCAAAATGGGATGTTATGTGATATTTTTACGTTTTTATTCACAAAAAAACAAAAATACAATTTTTTATCATAAAATCTATGTAAGCGACTTGGTGGCGCATACTGGAGGGTTCAAGGGTAGCAGTTGCTACCCCTGATTTTTTTGGTAGGTGGGTGGGTGGGTCCAAAATATTCACAACATAAAAATTCTACTACATATAAAAATAATATGTAAAATAAACTATTGAATTATTATAGGCTATAGCCATTAGTGTATCAGCCAATATAGAGGTAACCGATTCAATATGCTACCCTATTTATGTGAAAAAACATTATTTTTTTGTATTTGAAATATTAGACCCTATCTATTTGAATTGTTATTTTAAATGTAATATGCATAACCATCTGCTACGTCGTTTATCTTGTTAATCATATATTTTTATTATGTAGGTAGACAATTGATATCCATAGTACATTACTTTGATTATATTTCAGACTTTGCTTGATTTATTACACACTACTAATGATGGCAGGTATATATTCACGGACAGAAAAATAAACAAAGTTTACCTTTCAGAGGATTGTCATAATACTTTAACAAAATAGATTGTCAATCAATTGTTTCAAGAACAGTGTATAGGTAACTAAATTATGGATATTATAATTATTGAGTTGCATTATTTGATTTCCTAGAAAAATTTATAATTTTTGTTAGTAATCCGACATTCTTATATATAAGAAATTTTTCTTTCAGAGAAAGTGATTTTTATTTTAGAAAAATATCAGAATTAATTGTAGAGATATATTCAAATGAAGTAAAGGTATAGAACTAGCTATATTCAATAACCAATAACTATTTTCATTAAAATAAATGACTTTTAAGTATTTTTCTTTTTTATAGTATATTTACTTCGTACCTACCAGGAGTGAAGGTTCCAGTCAAACACACAGCAAAGGAAAGATGAAAAATTGTAGCACTGAAATTAATTGGTTTGGGTGCAATAGATTATGTCTGTGTGAAAAAAGATGTTCCAATTATCTCTGCTTAATCTTTTTCTGGTAAAAATTAAAATATTAGGTCGCTATGTATTTTAAATTTTGATTCATTTTTGTATAGAAAATATTGAACACTCAAAGCTATGGTTAAAAACTGAAGGGTTGTCATTTGATGTATTTTTGATTGAGAAATGGAAATTAACCTACTAAATCTGTCAAGCTGATGTTCTGAATTTGTATCGCCGTTTATCAGCAATATTTGAAGAGTGACCATTAAAACCAAGCCCTAATGGATATTTTTTAGTAAGAATAATATTCATTTTTGACACATAAATTCTTATTATGCAACAGGGATCAAAGTAAATGCTCAATGGTAAATATCAACAAAAATAAATTGTGTTACCCAAATGATTTTAGGTGACCAAAATCTCTTAATATGGTTATTACTAGGGCAGAGGACTTGTAGCTCTAAAAGAGCTCTAAATATGCAAGCACTTAAAAATACTCATAATATGCACTTAACATTTTTCTTAGCCTAATTATTTAAAAGTATTAATAAAATAAATAGCAATTAAAACAAGTCAAAACAATTACATACTTAATTTAAATACATTTTATACCATAGCCAAATAAACAAAATAAATTTTCATTAATATTCTTGATTTTCTACTTCTTCTGGCACTAAAAAAATACATTGTACATTCCACAGAACTGACTGAGACTAAATACTAAAATACACAAAGATAAGATGTCAATATAATTTTATTTGTTAGGTAAAAAAGCTTGGAAATTTTATACAAGGCTCTTAATATATTGTTACAATGTCGTTTGAAAAATATCAAAAATACATAGGCACAATTTTTTTTTTTATAAGCATTTAAAATTCATATGTTGACAAATCACTTAAAAATCATTTATATATGCTGTCTAAATGTCTTCGGTCAGAATCATTTTTCTTATACAATAATATATTTATCAAACTATATTTATTTAACTCCATCCGTTACAGTGACCCACTTGCAACCTACTGTACAGCAGAGCGACACCAACTTGCCCATCTATTTTTATTCTTATTGGCTCATCAGTCTTTGGCAATTGATAAAAACTTTTGCTTGATTATTGGAATAATACAATTTTTTACATTTATATAAACAGCAAAATTTGTTACTTTTTTTTTTTTTTGAGTCACTATTTATATACTTAAATAAGTTTCAAAAATATTTTAATTAATTAATGTTTTATAATATTAGTAGAAATTATTCTTAACAGCGTACAACTCATTTTACTAAATATAAAAAAAAAATTTCAATAACAAAACTAATTTATTAAAAAAAGTAAAATAACATATTAATATGATAATTAATATAAACTGTAGAAGTCTGTGCAAGAACGAGATAACTTCATATTTGAAATCTTTTCAAGAAACAATAAAATCCAGTTCCATTATATTTCCTATACCTACGGATGGTCGGATTTGTCTCATTCTTTGTCAAATTTTTGATAATTGAAAATAGAGGTGTCTATGCTAATTTCATTTTTCCAAAACTTTTCTAGAAACAAAAAAAATCTGGACCTATCACGAAGATAGGTACGTTTGTTAGATTAATTTACCAATACAGCATAATATAATAAAATAAACTATAATAATATAATTTTGTCAAAATTTACACTTCAAACGCTCATAAAAAATTAATTTGGCTTCATCGCATAACTTATTCTTTAAACAAAGAAGAACTTATGAGGACAGAGTAACATCGTATTAATTTTTCAAGCTTTTTGGCTTAAAAGAAACAATTTTCCAACATAAATTGAAAGAAAATATTAAGTCATACAAAAGTAGACAGTTTAAAATGTTTATAAATAACTCAAAACCATCCAAAATATTTTATCATGTTTAGAAAATACTAAATATTTAGTGAAAGTTTCAAGAATTTATACGTTATTTGTTTTTTAATTACAAAATACTAATGCATATTATACTTACGCATAAAACTGATTTGTTGGTGATAATATAATTATTTTTCAATTGGGTCATTTTGATATACATAATATTAATGTTATTATTTCTAAAATGAGTTAATTGATTTTGTTTTACTTGTAGATGTTTGATACATTTTTGACCGGAATGAAAGTGATGAACAAAGGACATTTAGTCTTCTTGTCGTCGATGGTTGGTATAATTGGCTTGAAGAACTTTGTGTTTTACTGTGTGTTCAAATTCACAGTGAGAGGTTATGGTTGTCAGTTTGGAACTGATAAGGTAATTAATTATAAATAGGGCTCTAAAGTTGTAGGAGTTGCATATTTTTCTGTATGCCCTTAATTTATAGCAGACCAAGCTAGAAATCCATTCTATACAATGAAAAGCTTAAATAAAAAAAATTAAAAGTGCATATTTCTCCATTTTCATATGCTTTTTATGCATATTTCTCAATTTTCATTGGATTTTTATGCTCGTTCAATATTTTCTAAGCAAATTGATGTTTTTTTCTAATATTTATGGTTTTATTATTTTATTTCCGATTATTTAACGTAGCATACAGTCGCTATACCATACCGTAACTATATAAAATTAGAAAATATGTTGTTGAGAATAAAATTTAAACTAATGAAGCAACATCAATGGAAGGACTACAAGAAGACTTAAATGTTAATGAATTGGCACACTTTTAATACGCATCCATAAATTCATCGGATGTTGAAAGAAGTTTTTCGCGCTACAAAAATGTACTTACAAATAACCGTCGTTCGTTTGAGATAGAAATATCAAGAAAGTTCTGGTTATTCAATGTAATACATTTACAGTTATGATAGTTACAATAATCTATATAATATATATCTTTAATGAATTAAAAAAAAATTAATATAATTTTTAAAATAATTTTTATTCTATATATATTTTTAGATTGAAAAAATTACAATCCATCAAATACAAAATACAAGCCAAACATAAAAAGTAAATTTTTTTGCATATTTAATACATTTTATTTTGCATATTTAACATATTTTCATGCATATTTTACAATTTTTTTGTGCATATTTTGGCTTTTTAACTCCTATAATTTCCGTGCCTTAATTATAAATAATAATGTAAATAGTTGTAATTATAAGATAAATAGATAAAAATCTTTGGCCAGGGACTAAGATATTGTATTTATATCTTTGTCCATACTTTTGACCGCGTTATCAATTATCATAAGAAAAATCATTAAATTTAATTTTAATATCATGTTGAATATAGTATACATTGTACAACTTTACGAAATAATAATAACAAAATTACAATATTATTTTAACAAATAAAGCATCCCGTCCCCCTGTTCTAATGAAAATAATATTAATTTAATGTAATTAATAGCGTAAATAATTGTAATTATGATAAATAGATACAAATCTTTGACCACGGACTAAGATATAGATATTGTACTTATATCTTACTATCTTAGTCTGTGCTTTTGACCGCTTTATTAATTATCATAAAAAAAATCATTAAATTTAATTTTAATATTGTATTGAATATATTATACATTGTACAGCTTATATAATATGTACTTGTCTACATAGTAATTATAAGAAATAAGAAGTATGCTCAATACAAATCGTTTTTTCGTCCTAGTTTGAGGAAGTGCATCACCTTATGTTTTTTTGCATACTGCATTGCATAAGAATAATTGTATACACGTGATGTCACCTTGTGATTATTGTTAATTGCATGTTATTTGTTATATAAATTGTACCTACATTGCCCCTTAAAAAAATATGCTCAGTCTTATCATCAAGCATACTTCTTATTCCTTAAATTAATATACAATACTTGTCTAGTTGTCTATGAAGCAGAGATATGTATCAAATTTTTACAATTCTATTTTACTGTAATGAATACTTTAATAATAAACATATAGATTACAGGTAATATTATAATATGTGTTTAGAAATTATAACTTGATAGAATGTATAATACAATATTATGTTCAGCCTTATAACTTATTTTAAAATGTGTTGAAATTTCAGAACTTTAACGCAAAATCATCTAAAAGAAACGGTAAATGCTCATGAAGTAGAACACCATTTCAACATGAAAGATTATTGGTGGAACAGTAATGGACCATTAAATGCATTACATTCTTTTAATCCATTAAGGTAATTCATAATTAACTGTATAAAGAGTAATAACGTGTAATGATTATACTGTTAATTAATTAACATTAATTAGAGTTTCATTTATAATAAATGGATTAAAAAATATGAAAAAAATTGAAACAAAAAACATTGGCACTCGTCAAAGTCTAGAAAATATAAAAATGCTTGATGTCGATTGTGGTTTTGATATTTTTCTTTTTATTTTTAGATATTTCAATGAATCAATTGAAGAGCATGCGCTATCAAACACAGAATCATATGATGCTATTGTAACTTCAGAAGTTTTGGAGCATGTATCCAATAAATATGGCTTTTTAACAAAATATGTTGATTTTTTAAAGGTAATTTTAAATTATTTTGTGTACCAACTTGAATAGTTGAATTTATTGATAGCTAAGTATTGTCTAATTTCATTTCAAGTAATGCCTAATATGTAATGGATTAAAAAGTACAGCTACTTAATATGTGTCATATGTATAATTTTAATTACATGTCCTCATCAATAGTTATAACTTAATTCATATTTAAAAAAAATATGTTAAAACCACGTTTAAATTATCTAGAATCAAGCATTATAATATAATGTAGAAAAGTTCCCAAAAATCATTTTAAGATATTATTGTATTGGATTTTTAAACCTAATATTTACATTTAAATTGTCCAAATCTCAACAAATATTGTAATGATAATTACCAATTACTTTATTCTATTCAGAATAAAAACAGACCAGATGACAGACGAAAATATGTTGTTGTTGGTACATCCATCCCCACTTCACAGATCATTGCCTTTGATAATGTGCGATCGCTGTTCGTTCTTATTCTGAACAGAGTATACTTGTTCAAATTGTTGCAAAACAAATATGGTTGGTTTAAGCTGTGACTGCTCTATATAAATATCAAAAATAACTAAAAAAAAAATATATTTTTATTCTTTTTTATAGCCTGGAGGATCTTTGTTTGTAACAACCCCAAACAGAAAGATTTGTTCATGGTTGAGCGTTATAGTGTTAAGATAAACATTTAATTTCATACCAAAAGGTGGTCATGAATGGGAAAAATTCATATGTCCTATTGAATTGCAGTCCATTTTAGAAAATAATTGTAAGTATAAAATTATTGTATGATTTGTAATATAACATGTTCCCTGATGACGTTTTTGACATTGTCTGTGTGTACTTAATGACACCAATTTGCATCAGGTGCTTTATTATTAAATGCACTACAATTTATTTAAAGTGACAATTAAACTATTTGTTTTTTGTCGGCTTCTCCTTATTAGTATTATTTTACTAATACATATAAGTCGTACAAAAATATTTTAATTTTTAAATTTTTAAGAATTTTTTAAAACCCAATTTTTTTTAGTGTCACAACAAGTATAATCAAATACGATATACACTATTGCACTAAATGCGTTAAATCTGTATAACTGTGTATTTTTGTTTTAATATGCAATAAAAAAAAAATAATATAATAATAATATTCATATTTTTCCTAAACAATGCATATATATTATAAAATCATAAAATGTTAAATATCATCTTTTAGTTAAAACATGTATATTATTTATTTTGTTGGTTTAACTTTGTTCATCTAGGTGAATGTGATATTATTTCAATTAATGGACTTTCATGTGATCCTTTTACAAACCGATGGAGTTGGACTGACACAACTGATTTATCTTATGCCTTACATGCAGTAAAAAGTACATAGTAGATTATCACCTAAAATTAACTATTATTATGATGCATTAATATTTGTTTAAATATATTCGTTACGATTATAGTACAATCATTAAGTTATAACTTAATCTTTTGAAATTCCGTTTATACTTATTTTTTTTATAATTTATGTATTAGTGCTTTTTTACGATAATCTAAACAAAATAATAAGTGAATGCTATTATTTTTCTTGAATTAAATAATGTGTTTTAAATTTAAATATTTTTCATGAGAAATAAATAATATTAGACTCTATTAGCTGTTAATAACAATATGTAAGCAAGTAAAAATGCTTAGCAAAAAAACAATATTTTCGCTCGTTTTTTTTTAGTAATTTAATTCTACTAAAAATGATATTATTCATTAATTAGATAACAATAATAGTTTCTATAACTGTATGTTTTTTATTATTTTGTGTATAATTTTATTACTGAGTTCTGGATTTACTAGTTATGGTACTAAAAAACATTAAAATCTATAAAATTAAAAAATTCTCGAAAAATACAAAATCAAATTTCTATTCTCTAAACTAAAATGTATTATGCATCACTGTTTGTTCCTAAATCCAGTATGCAAATGCAAATGCTTCAAGTCCTAACCCTGTTATGTAATATACAAATAAATGTAATATTATAATATTGTATAAAACAATAATAAACTAATGAAAAATATTAAATCTACATATTTTACACAGAGATTGTTGTTGATTACTAATAGGAATAATTACACTATCTTATTTTATAGTCCTTTATTGTAAACTGTATACATTGTAATGATGTGCATTAAAATTGGCTACTTACTAATGACCAATGGGTAATCCCCACCGATCGAAATATGATACTTTTACGCGTACTACACATAAATTCTTATTATGCAACAGGGACCAAAGTAAATGCTCAATGGTAAATATCAACAAAAATAAATTGTGTTACCCAAATGATTTTAGGTGACCAAAATCTCTTAATATGGTTATTACTAGGGCAGAGGACTTGTAGCTCTAAAAGAGCTCTAAATATGCAAGCACTTAAAAATACTCATAATATGCACTTAACATTTTTCTTAGCCTAATTATTTAAAAGTATTAATAAAATAAATAGCAATTAAAACAAGTCAAAACAATTACATACTTAATTTAAATACATTTTATACCATAGCCAAATAAACAAAATAAATTTTCATTAATATTCTTGATTTTCTACTTCTTCTGGCACTAAAAAAATACATTGTACATTCCACAGAACTGACTGAGACTAAATACTAAAATATTGATTATTTTCGGTAATAGAAATGTTTTATAAATAAATCCTAATCGAATAAAAGCCCGCATGATGCGCACACGACTCACCGTGATTATGATGTCGTAGGTATAGTGTACGACGTTAGATTGTTATCTATCTATTAAGAAAATTAATTACAGCAAATTAATGTTATTGGTTTATCGGCGATCCTTTACAAACGCTTCTAGTAAAAATGTGTGTCCACGGACAGTCAAAAACCATAATATAAAAATAAATACATTTTTATCTAAATATTTTGACTGTATTGTTTGAAATAAAAATGTCAGTGCGGAAAACATTTGATTTAAGTTAAATATGTCTCAAAAAGTAAAAATAGCATATAAAAGTGTAAAATATGTCCTAAAAACAAAAAAAACCCAAAATATGCATTTATATGCATAATAAAATTTCAAAACTAGCTTTGTGGAAGCATGAAACGTGTTTGTTTCGCACTCTGCTATTTCTGTGACTATGTAAAAAAAATATGCAAATGCTACAAGTCCTCTGCCCTAGTAATTACTTATTCCTACCGATAAAATGTTGTATTTTTCCACTCATATTTAAGGTGTTGCTTGAACAATAGTTGGGAGTGCTTGTTTTATGGAGTAAATATACAGCTTCAGTAGCAAGACTTAAAGCCATTTTTAAGAATACTAGATCGGCTCCCCTTTCTCTTGTTTCAAAGGGTGGATTCATTATGACAGTATCAAATGATTTAAGTTGCATATTTTTATCAATCTTTTTTACATCACATAAAATAAAATCACATTGACCTAAAACATCACGATCAGCAGCATTTTCCACACTCAGGGAAATAGCAGATGGATCTATATCGAAACCTATGAAACAAATAAAACAGACAGAATTGATTATTTTTAAATATCCTAACACCATACTGTAGACTATAGAATGTTAACAACCTGCCCAATATCGGGCACCTAACAAAGCGGCACCAATACACAACACTCCTGAACCACATCCTAAATCAGCTACACATTTGCCACTAATGTCGTTATATACGAATTGGGCTGTATGTAGAATACAAGCTGCAA
The DNA here is from genome assembly GCF_005508785.2 of Acyrthosiphon pisum. Lineage (NCBI taxonomy): Eukaryota > Metazoa > Arthropoda > Insecta > Hemiptera > Aphididae > Acyrthosiphon > Acyrthosiphon pisum. The sequence continues at coordinate 67,063 of NW_021770573.1, forward strand.
TATGGGACGATGTAGTATATTGTTCTAGTTCAATTTTTGGGTTTTCAAATGTTTCAATATCTTCAAGTGCATGCTGTAACATCTTTAACTTCATACTTGCCATGGCGGTTAAGTATTATTTTTCAATGCGCGGCAGGACAGGTAGTATAGAATTTCCAAAAGCTGAATCTGTGGTGATGAAAAAACCTGCAGATTCCAAGGCTTTGGCACGTTGAAAATGACTATCAGATGTTCCCTAAAAACATTGTGTTATTATAACAATAAATTAGATTAGCATTTAGAAAATAAAGACGAAAGATTTTTACCAACATTTGTAATTATAAATATAGGGTATAACATAAGGAACTGACAGATGTGAATAATATGTAATTAACTATGTAATATTTTTTATTCTTAAGTATCAATCTTTTTGAAATTTTAATATAATGTATATGATTACTATTATTTATTAGGTAACTGTACCTAAATATTTATAAATATCTAACATTGATACGTTATTACATAGCTAGTAATGATAACTGAATAATAATTACAATTATCAGCTATACACCCTATACTATATTATGTAATTTTTTTGGTACCTAGAGGCTATAAAAAAAAATTATATTTTTAAACACTATTGTGTTGTCATAACCAATTAGGACCATTAAGTCAAATAATTCAGTACCAAAAAAAACGTATAGGTACTTTGTAATATATAAAAAATGTCTGATTGTAATTTGTTTTTAAAATGTTTGAAAATATGACGTATACACTATACATAAACATTATTTATCAATACATCCCTGGATTTTGTGTTGATATTTAAACTTAACTATATAGGTAAAATAATTATAACCTCTAACCTCTAAATTGTCATCTTAAAAATGTATGTTCAACAAATAACAAGACATCTATTAAAAATATACACTGTCAGTGGCGGATTTAAGGGTTAAAAGAAAGTCGGAAAATCCATAAGAGGGGCCTCCGACAAAATTTATCAGTAACATACTTACAAAACCGATCGCCTCGTTTTGCGAGAAATAATATCAACCAATATTCAATTTTATAGTAACAATTAATCTTCTAAATAAAACAAAATTAAACGTAGTTATATAAAATTCCTGTGAAGAATGTAGACAATTATTAAAATGTAGCTTCACAAAAAACCAATTCAAATATAAAAAAAAGTGAAGCCATAAAATTATACATGATATTATAAAGGTTTAATTTGAGTTATACACTTTTAAATTTTGTAGTACACACAATTTTAAGAGCTGCTATATACACAAAAGTCAATGATAAAATTACCATTTTATATTATAATTCACAAATCAATAATGATGTGTATTTATGTTTGTGTAATTGTGTGGGTGACGGACCGGTCGGCTAGGTTAGCGAGTGAAATGGTGGTTTGTTGCCTCTATTTATAATTTTATAATTAATTTAATAACAATAATACTTGTTTTAAATTTCAATCAATACTTTATAGTAATAGTTATACCATAGTTAGAAACAATGTCCTAACCCGTTAAATGTGTAAACATAATATGAAGAACATAGTGCAAACGCATTAAATTCACAGACCTGTTTACCACATTTTTTACTTTTTATATTATATACCTACGTCGCGAATATATCGCGAAATCGGTTTCCAAAAAATCATAATTTACGCCGCTGAATAAGTGATAAAAAGATTGTTATTAAACTTACAAAATGATTTCATGCAATCATGTATTATATTATATATTAATTTATAATTATTAATAATCTTATTTGTGATCAATGGTAGCGAGTAAGATGTAGAATACCTAACTTAGATTTACGTAGGTATATACCTGTAAGTTATTACTCCGATCTTTTCTACTTTATTTAATTATAATATTTTCTTCTAATCCTATATATTTAAATTATTTTTTTTATTAAAACATTTGTAAATTAGATTCCAGTTTGCAATATACATTTTTTTGGTTAAAATTTAAAAAAAAATCAACTTTATAATTTATGAGGGGGCCCTGTTGGCATTTGCCAACTAAACGGCCGTTAAATCCGCCAGACCCGTTTAATAATTACAAAAATAAACAATAATTAAGGATAGTGATTATGTGTAATGTGTATGTGATGGGGCAGGCTAATCCTATCGTGACAGTGAAAATCTTATTTCTGATTACCTTAATTGTATATATATATTTCTATATCTTATATTTATATAGCTAGGAAAAGTACGAAGAGTGAAACGACTGTGCACAGCAAATAAGCAGACAGGGCTTATTATATTTATGTGATCACTTCTATCATCCAACACTCCAACATATTATTATAACGTGTGTGTTGATTAAAAAAATATATGTAATTATCGATATCAATTTTGTGCGTCGATATAGCCGT
>NW_021770573.1:69529-71215 GCF_005508785.2 Acyrthosiphon pisum
GACCTATGTTTCAAAACATATTTTTCTTTACAATGTGCCTACCTTAAAAAACACTAATTATTTTTTGTATAAGCATTTAAAATTAAAATGTTGACAAAACATATAAAAATCATGAAAATGTGCAAATTATTTTGAATTAAAAATTCATAAAAAATTTCCTATTTAAATCTAAGATTTGAAAATGTAATACAAGATTTCTTATAAGCTTGTCTATCTTTATCAACAAAAAAATCTCTACAGGAAAGTCAAATTAAAATTCATCCTACCCTTGATATCGTAATACCATTGTATTACCATTGATTATGAATACTATAGTATTATAACTAGCTTATTCATAATAAAATGGTGTTTATAATAGTAAAATTAATATTAATAAATGTAGGTACCTTATAAATTATCGACGTAGAATCATTTGTTAAAAAAAATCAACTTTAATCTGTTAAAAATGCCTTGTATTAAATTTTCAAGTTTTTTTACCCAACAAATAAAATTTTATTGACATTCATGGAAAAAAACCTAAAAATATTGGAAATTGAAAATTTCCATAAACAGTTCAAAACAAATCAAAATGGATTTTGAAAAATCCATTATTTCGACTACTTATGTGTACGTAGACATAATAAAAAAAAAAAACATACATCATTGTAAAATCAATACATTCATCGCTCATCTGCTCAGAATCTAAAATATTAAGGAATTACTAACTCAAATAATTTTCAAATTTTCATGATTTTTACGCGTTTTGTTAAAATTCAAACTTTAAATGCTTAAAAATAAATTTTATATAAAATGTCTGCAACAATTCTTTTAGTTTTTTTTCTAAGATAAGATTTCAATATAATTTTATTTGTTAGGTAAAAAAGCTTGGAAATTTTATACAAGGCTCTTAATATATTGTTACAATGCCGTTTGAAAAATATCAAAAATACATATTAGTAGCACAATTTTTTTTTTTATAAGCATTTAAAATTCATATGTTGACAAATCACTTAAAAATCATTTATATATGCTGTCTTCGGTCAGAATCATTTTTCTTATACAATAATATATTTATTAAACTATATTTATTTAACTCCATCCGTTACAGTGACCCACTTGCAACCTACTGTACAGCAGAGCGACACCAACTTGCCCATCTATTTTTATTCTTATTGGCTCATCAGTCTTTGGCAATTGATAAAAACTTTTGCTTGATTATTGGAATAATACAATTTTTTACATTTATATAAACAGCAAAATTTGTTACTTTTTTTTTTTTGAGTCACTATTTATCTACTTAAATAAGTTTCAAAAATATTTTAATTAATATTAATGTTTTATAATATTAGTAGAAATTATTCTTAACAGCGTACAACTCATTTTACTAAATATAAAAAAAAAATTTCAATAACAAAACTAATTTATTAAAAAAAGTAAAATAACATATTAATATGATAATTAATATAAACTGTAGAAGTCTGTGCAAGAACGAGATAACTTCATATTTGAAATCTTTTCAAGAAACAATAAAATCCAGTTCCATTATATTTCCTATACCTACGGATGGTCGGATTTGTCTCATTCTTTGTCAAATTTTTGATAATTGAAAATAGAGGTGTCTATGCTAATTTCATTTTTCCAAAACTTTTCTAGAAACAAAAAAAATACTGGACCTATCACGAAGATAGGTACGTTTGTTAGATTAAT
>NW_021770574.1:0-813 GCF_005508785.2 Acyrthosiphon pisum
TATTTTCTTCTTTGTCTTATTTAGTATTACAAAAATTCACAATAAATATAAATGAAAAATGTAAAATAAAAATATAATATCAGTCTTTCAAAAAATATGATAAAAATGATTGATAACACTGATGAAATTTGATCAATGATAAGGAGAAAAGTAAAATGACTAAACGTAGCATGTTTTCAAATTTCGCCACCCGTGGTGTATTGTTATCATATTGCAATATCATCGATATCAATACACCTGTTATCAATGTCTATCGCGAGAATATATTTTCAGTGGTTCCCGAAGTCCGTTCGCTTATTTACACGAATCACGATGTAAAATAAATAATATTAATATACCTAATGGCTAATACTTACCCATATCTTCAATCGTGACCGGTGGCACCCGCAGAGAGGAGCCAGTGGGTGCCATTTTCAACCACTGGGATTTTTTTAATGAACAAAAAAATTATTGCATAATAATGTAAATATGTGACTATGTACCTATGTAATATGTATGTAGGTATAACATAAATTTAGTTTTTGCACCCACTTAGCTGATTTTCTGCGGGCGCCCCCGATCGTGACTAACTTATTTACATATATAGACGTAATAGACGGAACTTAATAACTTAATAACAGGGGCGGCTCGTCAGGGAGAGACTTTGAGACTGCGTCTCCCCTTAAAAAAAAAACGGCTACTTGTAAATAATAATGTATAGAAATATTTTTATTTGAATTCAATTTATATTATATCGTTTTCATTGCTTATTATTATAAATTGAAGGTCACAAAATCGAAAACCTATTAATAGTTATCTCGATTCTCGATAGAA
>NW_021770574.1:3033-4134 GCF_005508785.2 Acyrthosiphon pisum
AATGCCACCCCCTACTAAAGTGCCGCTCTATACCTTGAGCTGGCCCTGCTGCTAAGTGCTAACCATAATTATTATTATTTCCCAGTACGAAATTTTTCCAGGAAATAATTCATTTTAAATTCAATCAGTTTGTATAATATTATAGCAAAACATACATAATAATATTATTTTCATTTTTTTTTCAAAATTAACAATTTCCGAAAAACGAAAACCCACTTATTACGCACATACATTTGAGTTAACAAAAAAATGGGCCCACTCCGTTTAAAATATAATTAAAATAGGTAATTATTCTAAAAATATATTTGTATATAACTTACCTTTGGCTTTTTGTTGAATGCGACGAAACGACTTAACGACGAAACACAACCTTTTTTTAAAGCACCAAACTTGTTTCTTAAAGAAACTGTTATAACAGACTGAGCACAGTGTTAAAATAATGAATAGCGATAATGATTACTAGGCTGTTAATAACAAAATCTTGTACGTTATTATTACCAAATTGTATTATTGATAATTTAATCAATAACATTATTTTTTAATATATAATGCATAATATTATTTATGGTATTTATAAATACGACTTTTACCCAATCTTACAAAATACGTTGTATCAACTGCAACGTTTATTGATACTGTATCGGATAATAACCGTTTACTCACAACACATAAATATTATTATATGAATAGATAAATTAGGAATAGCGAGTGGGTAAACGACCTCCTTAAACAATTTTGGCAATAGTCAAAATTGTTAATATACGAATACAATAGAAGGTTAATCATGTAGTCAAAATAACCGAGTGGGTAATCGCGAGCCATATTATATTTTCTAAAAACACAAATCACGTATCAGTTGACAGGATATGGGGATTGCCAAAGCCAGGAGTAGATATATCGAGTAGTATATCGAGTAGTATATCTATACGTATACATGTATATGTACGCGACATATAGACCAGGATGTGGTAACTGATAAATATTTAGCAATTCGCAGAAAAGATAGCTTTCTGCACAACAACACAGATAATAAATTAGCTGTCAGCACATTATGGCGAATACTCAGATTAGATAGGAATATTGCAAATGCGTAGGTTAAGT
>NW_021770575.1:0-269 GCF_005508785.2 Acyrthosiphon pisum
GATCGAATCGTCCACATGTTTTACTCTCATAAGACTGCATAGACCCAGTAACAATATATAAAAACATATAAATCCGGTATTTATGATTCATAAATATGATATTGTTAATAAGTAACCATGACAACGAATACGCCAATTTTGCAAAATTGTTTTTAAAAAAAAATAGGTTAAAACAATAAAACATTAGCTGTACCTAGCATAAAAGCATATTTATAACTACGATGTAAATTTACAAATTATGGTTTTCTTAATATAGTAGAGAACCTTAT
>NW_021770575.1:1121-3820 GCF_005508785.2 Acyrthosiphon pisum
AATAAAGTTTATCTGTGGGCCCAAAAAGTGTATAAATTTAATACAAAGCTCCTGATATATTGTTACAATATCAGTTGAAAAATATTAAAAATACATAGGCACAATTTTTTTTTATAAGCATTTAAAGATCAAATTTTGACAAAATTTATTAAATTTTAATTTGAAAAATTATTTTGTAGTTAAAAATTTATAAAATGTTCAATTTTTGTATCTAAGAATTGAAAATTTAAAACAAGATTCCACTTAAGTAATTAATTCTGTTACCAAAAAATCTAAAAAATACATTTACGCAGTTTATTTTTATAGTCATTTTAAGTACAAATTTGGACGAAATTACATATTAAAAACCTAGGATAACTATTTTAGTTATTTTGTTGTGATTGTATAATATTATTCGTGGGTACTTGAAACTTCTAACGTATACTATTATATATCTATGATAGTACCTACCACGGTTTTTTGTTGATGTATAACGCGTTATAAGTACCTAATAAATATTATGATATGATTAATTTGGAATTTATTATAGGTACCTAATATAATATTATGTCTTATACCTAGACTAACATACCGTCTCCGTCTCAGAATCGTTTTTCTTATACAATGATATTATATCATTGAATTCAAATTTAATACCATCCATTATACAGTGACCCACTTGTAACCTACTGTACAGCAGAGCGAAATCCACTTTTTTTTAAATGATTTTAAATACTTATCCACCGATAACAATAAATGTAGACGTTGAAGTACCTACCTACTTTTTCATTATATAAACATATTTTAACTTTTAAGTACATACGATACAATTTTCAAGAACACATTATACATTTTAATCTAGAAAAAGAATATTTTTTAATTTTTAAATACTTTTTTATAATTCAGTAATAAATTTGATAATAGGTCCATCATGTACTCGTGCTATTTAAGTAAGTAATTAAAAATTATATATTTTATGGTTCAATGATTTTATTTTGTTACTTTAGTGTACCAATTGTTCATTGCAATTTTATCATATTTATACTCTGATTTGGATATATTTTCGTTGCAGTTGTACATATATTTTTAGCGCAATTTTGACATATTTTCATAATAATTAATTCCGTTCTTTAATGATAAGTATAGATACCTAGTGTCTAGGGAGCTTTATTATTATCAAAATAGCATCCGCCATGAAAAAAACCTAGATTCAACACTGTCCTAACGTAAAAATGTTATACAACGAAGTCGTAAGACCTTATAAAATATAATGTTAACAGTAGGTAATAACCATTTTAGAAGTGTACCTACCCAGAAATAAATATTTTTAATAAAACAAGGTCACAACTCACAAGTCACAGATTATATAGAGGTGACAATGTATTTTCGATATTTTTAAATTTTATAATATGAACAACTTATAAGCAATTTTGTATTCTACTTTCCAATTTTTTACTTAGCGAAAATATTGACTTATAAAGTAGAAAAAACTACATAAAATACAAAATGTCATTATATGTCTAAAATAACTCAAAAAGCATAAACAAATTTAGTGATATTTTTTCAAGTAGGTATCTATTATAGATAGTCTAATACCGGTATTTGTTTTTGAGTTACAAACACCAAAAAAATCCACATTGAAATTTTCGAAAACTGGTATTGCGTAAAAATTCTAGTTTTTCCTTATTTATTTATTATTTTTCTCGATTATCAAAGAGTACTGGGAATTTTTAATACTTACCTCTCAATAATACCAACTCGCTCCGCTCAAAATCTAAAATTATATTATTAATTATGTACCACATTTCTGATGTGAAACATGATTGTGATAAATAATTGCAAAAGTTATAATATTAGTAGGTATTATCACTGATTATACATAGTATAATTTAGAATTTTTTTATTTACAGGGCATCTATTCCAATTTGTCTTTCTTTAAGACCTTATTCAAACTATTCCGAAGATTTAAAAAAAAAATGAGCCCAATTGATCCCGCATCATCTAAAGTGATGCGATTAACAACGAACAGCATTTAATTATTTTTATTTTTATTATCTTCGGCACTCCAAATAATTTTTTTAAGGTATATTACACATTAGAACCTTCTCTGAGACCTAGGCCAACCCATGAGTGAAAACTGAAAACTAGACTAAAATCGGTTGAGTACTTTTTGAAATACATACAAAAAAATATATACTGTAGGTAGGTATGTATTACAATATTACTACTCAATGATAATTATTCATACGTCATGAAAAATGTAAAATAAATATTATTATTATTATTAAATGACAACATGTGTATGGTTAAATTTGGCAACGTTGAATTAGAATCTCTTATCGGCGTTAACAACCCGAAGACGTTTAATAGAACAACGTGAATACAGTAATAATAAAAAAAGAATAGAATAATAAATGTTTAAATTACCCCCTCACCCCCTCTCACACTTTATTAATTATTATAGTTTATCTTATTATACGGATAAATTATATTGTCTTGATGGTGCCGCCGCGGTATTGGTAATTTGTATTCGGCTACATTTTAGTATTTTACCGCTACCAATACCAATATTTATATTGACCTGCAGGCTGCATTAACGCACCAGCTATACCGCCGGACGAATTATTATTTTAATTACGACTATTAACGCTATCTATTGTCAATAAATGAACTAAAATTTAGCGCAACGCAAAATCACGACCAGTGAGCAATCTATACTA
>NW_021770575.1:4073-5955 GCF_005508785.2 Acyrthosiphon pisum
AAAATATTAATGTTTGAAAATGCTCATAACTCACTTAAAAATTAAAATATCTTAAAAAATCAACGAGAAGGCACAGATAATATTGTTACCTAAAAGTTTAATAATAGGTCAATTCACTCTTAAATCAAAAATAACAGCACCCTATTGAAACTAGCGAACGAAAATTTGCTATAACGTACCTACGTGTGTAAGACGGAGACAACACATGCGGGTGCGACGTCCACTTAATGTTATTATTTATAAATTATAAATAATGTCTTTTCGTGGCCCATAATCAATAGTTATTTATAAAAATATTGCCGGCTGCATAATATTCAGCTATAAATTGTGCTATTAATCAGCAATGAATGCTGTTGTAGTCGCCTTAATAATATGTCGATTGTTTTTACCGCCACAGCAAACTAATTAGGAATAGTTCGCGATATTTTTGGTGTTATACCTACTGTTGTGTATAATATTATATTGGTTATTTATTTATTTATCGTGGTGAATGTGCGCAATTAATTTATAATTATTAATCATGAAACGTGTATTTACTAAATTATATAATAGTTTATTAATGATTATAATAGACTATAAAGGTACATTTTATCACAGAATACATTTTATCTTATAATCCATATTGCTAAAAATTGCATAGGTATACGTTTTTTGGGGGCCCCTTAAAAAACTGATCCATGCGCCTTTGGCGTGCCAGGCCGACACTGCCTATTTTGTTTTTGAGTTTAATATTATAATATTATATTGTTAATATACGATTTAAATAGACAAAAAACATAGGTAATATAATATTGCATTTTCAATTGTCGCTATTGATTTGCCGGTTAATTCGTAAGAGCTTGAAATAAAAACTTGAGAATTTAACAAATCCATCACAGTGACAACTTACTCAATGACAACGTCCACTCGGCACCTTCTAAACAGCATAGCGAGTTTTTTTAAATTACTGTTAGGTACCTATATAAAACAAAGAAATCCCTAAACGATTTTTTTCATCCTATGTTTATAAGTATTATTAAAATGATAATTATTAATTATGTGTTTAATAAGTGGCTTTATAATTATATGATTTGGTGTCAAACTACAACTACCGAAACTGTCATAAGTAGCCAGTAGGTACTAATATAATGTAGGCACTAGGCGGTCTGTACAACAAAAGAAAGCCACGAGGCTTGTGCCGCTCGTCTATGCCGCGTGTATGTACTGGTCGTATTTTCAGCAGAGACGTGTTTAACGGCGGGCAAAGGGAGCATTTCCCCCCAGCGGCAAAATTTAAAAATATTTCATAGGCGGCATTCGTATACAGATTTTTCGTACATTTTACTTTTTTCCGTAATACAAAAAAGATAGAGAATATTATTTTTGAGGGAATGACATATCGATTCTATATTTTATTATTATTTGAATTTGTATTCGACTTTCAAAATAAATAAAAAAAATGTTGTAAATTTAAATGATGTTTAAATTGTTTTGAGACAATATTTAGACAAATCGATGTGTCAGAAATTGACAACCGACTTAAATAGTAAATGTAACAGGTAAGTATATCAGTACTCATACATAATATTATAATATAATAACTGTATTAATAAGTGTACTTTTGTCTTTTAATACTCTTGATAAAAGATGCTCCGTCTGAAACACGAATAATATATAATAATATAATATTATAACTCATCAAAATAAAACACCGAAAAAATTCTAACGAAATCATAACTATAACGCGTAAGGTACTCTCGTTACGTTGCTGCCCAACACTGGATGTAAACGTCATGTTCTGATAACTGAGCAATTTATAGCACTGTGCAAAACACCCTGTGTCGATCTGCTCAATCATAAGTCATATTATGTTACGGTTTATGACCAGTTCGCCGACAGCAAA
>NW_021770575.1:7361-11512 GCF_005508785.2 Acyrthosiphon pisum
TCTAAGGTCTGCTTTAGTTGATGAAAAGATGTAATCATTATCCATATTAAATATAGAAAGCGATATTTTACACAGATTGATTGGTCGGCCATAATACATAAATTTGCCGTTTTGAAATCAAAAAAAAAATTAATATAAGTTGAATAAAAATGTATTTTAATTTACTATTTTTAATTTTTAATTATAATTCTAATTAATTGTATTATGAATATTTAATAAATAATATGTTTAAAAAGAAAAATTAAGTATAAATTCATTGTATAGGTTACTAAGTACTTACTAGGTAACTCTTTAATATTTTAAAACTAACGGAGAAACGTATTAGAATATAATTCTGCTGTGTTTATGATAACGAAAAAAGAGAGGTGAAAATCATATGATATTTTTTTTAAATATATAGAGGCGGCAAATTTTATATTGCCCCGGGGTGGCAATTTGGCTTAATGCGGCACTGCATACTATTAGCTTCACTCGATTAATAAGAATGGCGCGGCCTCTACGCTAAGGGTGATCATAAAAATAAAATAAAAATACGGGACACTTCAGTTCCCAACTAAATATAATATGAAAAAACCTGGGGGCCTCACATATAAACTACAACAAGCTTACCAGCGCCTCTCTATGCTATTCCCTATCCTAAACAAAAAATCAGTTTTACAAAAAAAATGCTCAATATTAATTTACAAGTAATTACTACGCTCACTAATTACCTATGCCTGTCCTATTTGGGGTAACTGCTCAGCGACACACTTAAGAAAAATACAAATTTTCCAAACCAAAATACTAAGAATAATAACAAACGCTCCATGGTTCATACGCAACGAAATTCTACATAAAGACCTCCAAATCATCAAAATTCAAGATCATATAAGAGCTCTTGCCGAAAACTTCCATAGTTCACTCCACAAATCTACCTAGGAATGTCTTATTGCAATAAAATAAAAAATAATAATAATAATGTTTATAACTCTTCATAGTTATACTATTGTGGATATTAAAAAATAATAAAATCTAAATACATATTACAGGCCGCAACACGCACACATTTGACATTTTCACAACAAACTGTCTGCGTAGGGTCGGATTGTACCTACTTGCTTCGGCGACGACGCCGCATGCCGATATAATATTAATAATAATAATATGTAATATTAATATTAGGTATGTACTTTAGTGTTGCCGAGTGCCGTCAAAGATGTGACATTATTATATAGTTATGTAATTGTTTTATATTTTCTACCCGCAGGCCGCAGCAATTATAATCAAAAAAAATTTGATCTAATTTAGAAATATTATAATATAGACATATTATTTTAGACGCATGTCAACGCGTTCGTCGTCGTTTTAAAATCGTACTTAGTTGTATGTAAATTGTATATACAAGGTTAGTAGTTTAATACTGCTGTTCAATTCGTATTGAACTTTATAATATAATTATAATATATTATGTTTTATTTAACATGTATTATTTTGCGTTTGATAATTATTAGTTAAAATATAAAATATCAAAATATTATGAATATTATGATGGAAACTGGTTGTAAACCAAATAACTATTGTAATTTTTAGGAAAAAAAATATGGTGATTTGTTATAAACTTAATGTTTAATAATTCAATACTAATTTATATGGAAAATCAAGTTTAACTATATGGAGTTTAATTATTATAGGGTACCTACCTAACAAGTAACAGTTAAAAATACTTTATCAGTAAAATAATTATAAGTAAATAAGTTGTAACTTGTAATAGGTACCTACTTTAAGTAATTTATTAAAAATAACTAAAACACTTAATAGTTAGTTCAAGAACTATTAAAAATAATTTACTCAGTTTCTTAAATACATTTTGAACTACAACTGTTACCTATTGAATAATGTTTATCTATGATGGATGATTGTCCTACTATACGCGACGTGTGTGCCTCACGCAATCGTGCACAACATGAGTCTTTAGTCTTATGAAACTTATGCAGTTTATACAGAGTGTATATTATGTCATTGAACGCGGGGGTTTTTTAACGATTATGGATCAATGACATAGAATTTCGTTAAAACGAAAAAAAGACGTTTCTTTATTTTTAACAGGCAATTTTTTATTCAATTTGTTTCAAGTATTGTAAATTAAAAAAAAAAATCATTATTTTTATTATTATATACCTTCATATTATGTCTATTACAATGCTGGTATTGGACGTAAACAAATAATATAATATTTCATTTTACACCTTGACATTATCTTTGACCCCTAGTTTTCAGAGGTTTTAAGTTTAAGTCACGAGTAAATTACATAGAAAGTTTATCAAATAAATTATATACATTTTAATTCATTTTCTCAAAATATATTAAACGTTTCCTATAAATAGGTCATACGGACTACTGGTGTTATTAAATAGTACTATTACGTATATAATACACTATACGCAAATATATTTTGATTGTTAAATATAATAATAATTATTATTGTAAAGGTATGTAAATTATTTATAAATAATTATAATATTATTAACTGCTTATTGTTTTTGAAAATTATTTTTTGCTTAAACGATATTTTAAACAAAATAAATTGCTTTAGTTTTAAACAGCTTAAAATAGTGTTTAAACCGTATATTATTTAAAATAACTTAATTTAAATTTAATATGTCTTTACTTTATTACTTATATGCCAATATGCCGTGAACTAGAATATGTTTCACTGCTTATTTATTACTTATTTTAAATATTTTCCGAATGGATGGAAAACATGTAGTCCTACAAGCTCCATTTAATAGTGGTAGCGAATATTTTAATTACAAAGGGCATTTTAGCATTGTATTATTTGCACTCGTTGATTCCAACTATAACTTTATGTACGTAAATGCCGGATGTCAGGGTAGAATTTCGGATGGCGGAGTTTTCAAAAATTGTGAGTTGTATAAAAAAATGGAAAACCACTCGTTAAATATACCAGCTCCTATACCATTACCAGGAAGAGAAATACCCGTGCCATATTTTGTACTTGGTGATGAGGCATTTCCCCTGAATGAACATGTCATGAAGGTGTATTCGGGTTTACATCCCAAAGGTTCTGTTAAAAGAAATTTCAAGTACCGCGTATGCAGGGCCCGTCGTGTAGTAGAAAACGTTTTTGGAATTTCATCTTCGGTGTTTCGTGTTTTACGTAAGCCTATGCTATTAGAACCCGAAAAAGCAGGGGTTGTTGTGATGGCTGTAGCACACCTCCATAACTTTTTACGGAAAAGTACGAATTCGGTGAACATTTATACACCGATTGGCACATTTGATAGAGAAGTTGGTGGACAGATAACTGAAGGAAATTGGAGAACAGAAGGCAATAACAATAATATGTCTTTATTAGCAATCCGGAATATGCCTCGTAGATCGCCGTTGGATGTAAAAGAAATTCGAAACGAAATTGCAGATTATTTTGTAAATGAAGGGGCGGTTTCGTGGCAAAGCGACTACGCATAATTTTTTTTTTTTTTTATACTGGTACCTATACTTATATAATGTGTTTTATTAAATTTTTTTTTTAAATTATTTTTATTATACATTTAATAAAAATTATACATTCAACACGTGTTTAACATTTAATACAATTGTATTCAATTTTCAATCCTTTTATTTTATATATTTTTAACAACAAAATCATTTTTAAATTTTAAATTTGAGGTTTAAATACTTTTAAAAAAAATTCCTTTATATATTTTTAATATTTTTCAACTGCTATTGTAACAATATATCAGGAACCTTGTATTAAATTTTCAAACTTTTGACCCAACGAATAAAATGTTATTGACATTTATACAAAAAAAAAACTAAAAAAATCATCTACTATAGTATTAGTATACGCGTATACGCGTTTGCAAAAAAAAAAGTGGGTAAAATTGAATGGAATAGAGCAGACGTGTCATAAATAATTGCCATAATCATGAAGTGATAAATAATGAAATAACAAATCGAGGACTAATATTGAGAGAAAATTTTATTAATAGCGAAAATCTGGAGAAAAACATTTTGAAAAGTGTGTTCAGACGATTTTTGTCGAAGGGATAATATTTGGTGTGTTGCAACAGTGCAGGTTTTGCTCGGATTTTTTTCGCTGATTAGAGAGAGTATATTTGTAGGAATCCCGAACTATATAGTTATAGAAA
>NW_021770575.1:11909-15121 GCF_005508785.2 Acyrthosiphon pisum
TTAGTTGACTGTACCATAAGCGAAATTAGGTGGAAGCTAGGGGGGCTTAGCTCCAACATAATAGGTCAAAATATAAATTAAAAAGTAAGCTATGACTACCAAATTTTTTATTTTTATAGAAATAAAACATTTTTCTCAAAAAAAAATATTATTATTTCAGTTATATTATCAATGTTGCACATTCCATAAACAAAATATACACGAGTAAAACGCATTGCGTTTATTACATTAGAAATCAGTGATGCTTGTTGTCAAAAATTGCCTGATTAAAGTTAAAGAGAATTTTGATATCGATTATATTAACTAGTAGTCACTGAAGATGTGTACCCAAATCTATATAAATTGTTACAAGCAGCGTTCATAATACCTGTTAGTTCGGCAACCTGCGAACATTCGTTTTCATTCACGCGGAGATTAAAAACTTGGTGGAGAACCACGATAAAATAAGATCGATTTTCAAATTTATCAATTATAAATATTGAAAGAGATGTAAGTACCAAATAGTTTGGAAACAAAAATAATTATTGACAAATTTGCTGCAGCTATTAGTATTGATTAAATATTGAATATTTAGTATAGAATTATTTTATACAATGGTGTTAAATTTGTATAAAACTTTTTTTTCTATAAAAGTGGTAAAAAGTGTTTAAGGTCTTTACTTTGTACATTGTATAAAGACTAAAGTATTTAAAATTATATTTGTTAAAATTGTTATTTATTAAGACCAAAATATTTTATATTTATGTGCAAAACTGTAACTGTTAGAACTAAAAATTGAGAAAACAAAAGTATGATTTATGTCTGTTAAAATTATTATTAATTACTTTTCAAATATTTGTCTAAAATAATATATTTCCATGAAATAATATGCACGAACGACTGTAAAAAGTTGATTATATGCCAAATATGCCTTTACACCCAAAACATGCTAAAACATGCACTATCAAACTTTATATTATTATTACTATTATTATGAAACGGATTTGTATCTCAGTTAGCATGTTTTCCTGTGTAGCAAAAAAAAAAACATGCAGATGCATGAATTTACGAGATCTGTTTATAACGATTAAAACCGACAAATAATTTATGATAATAAATAATATTTATATTGCTTATAATATTAATGATAATAATAAAATAATTAGCAAATGTGTTAGAAAGTGGATCACATGAGATAATATTATATTTTTATCATTATTGCGTTTGTGTTGTTTAATTCGTTTTTGACAATACGATTAAGGTGTTTCAACTATTTTTCGTTAAGTACACCATAAATTACCTATTATTTTCAATTCAATTAAATTGATGTACCAATTGAGTCCACGTCTGTGGGTAAATATAAACTTATTAAGTTCGAATATTTGCTACTATTTTTAAAATATTTAAACATAATGTTATAATAATATAAATATATACCTGGTTAATAACTGAAGTTAAATTATTATTATGCATTTTATTATACATTTCGTCAGTAGGTACATTAACAGTTTTTCTATGCATTATTATCCAGATGACTTATATTATTTTAAGAAAAAACTACTTAAATCAAAATTACTTGCAGTTTATTATTTTCATGATATTCTAATTTTTATTGAAGCACTAGCCGACCCATCACAGCAATGTTTATTCTATAATTTTGAGACCAACCAGATAAGTGGTGGCGATAAAAATATTGCACGGGTTGGTATTTACATAGATTGAGCGTTGCTAACGTTATCTCTAATTTCAACTTTGTTAAACGACAATTATTTGGAAATAAACTGCGCTATCTTTTATTTTTATAAATATTTAAAGACTTGTTATTTAAAGTTAATTGTAGTATAAGGCCGTAACAGGCAAAATTTTTTTTTCTTTTTTTTTTTTTTTTAGGGGGGGGGGTCTAACATTATTTTAAATATAGATACTAAACTCTTTTCATTTTTACGTTAAAAATATAAAATTTTATTATTATAATCATTAAAAACATAAGTCATTATTATAATATTAAATTTACATAAACATAGTTGATTGTTTATATATATATAGAATTATTCACATTACTTAAGCACAAATTAAAAAAAGTTAAAATATAAAATACAATTTTTTCAATATTGAATTTACAAAATATTTATTAATTTATAGTCTATAAGCATGCAATATGTTGACTATTTTATATTAGTAAAATATAATTATAGATATTATATAAATATATAATAATATATATTCAAGAAGAAACTGCAAAAAAAATAGCTAAATAGAATGGTATTGAAAAGATAATTTAAAATCTGAATTCAATAATACTTTAAGTCCAGTCTGTCTAGGTGAATAACAAATTTTTTGTGGCATAGTAATGCTCCGATGTTTCTTTAAGATATGGAAATTCAATGCTTCAATGACGAAATCTTTACCTAAAAATATTATTATTACTGTATAAGATTATAAATGTACAGTAAAAGCATAATGATGAAAAAACATACATTTAGGATTATTTTTAATGAGAGGTTCATCAACTACATATTTTGATATATAGTCTGGAGGTGCTAAGGACAAACGAACATGTTCCATTCATTTAGGCAAACTGTCATATCTACAATCTAATTCATGCTTTACCCAATTAATAACACATTCAAGTATCTGCAACAAATAAATATGATTAAAACAAATTACATAAGCAATCGTTTTTCCTTGATGCAAAGAAGTACTTATTTGTTAAGATAAAAAAAAGGTAATATTTGAGGGTATTACTCAAAATCAAATGTACATGTTTTAAACGATTGAACTTATGAATAATGAATAATTACATAATATGCATTGGCTTAAGGTTCTAGGTCTTTAAAAATCATCATTACCATGTAAGAAAGGTTCTTTTTTATATAAGAATCAGTCATCACATTTATTATAACAGTATATAGCTTTAATGTAGGTAGTTAGTTCAATTTACAAAATAAAATACATCTTGTACGAAATACATCAAAATACAATGATCAAAGGTGGAGGCTAAAACAAGGTAAAAAAAAAAGTCTTTGTTTTTATCATTATAAAAGTAAATGTTAGTATTAACATTACAATTCAAATAATCCAATTCTATAATAATACAAACATTTCTATTAATTGTCTTGATCAGATAATTTTGTATTTAGATATATTTTAATAGATTGAATAAACATATTATTATTGGATCTTAAATTGCTATTTAGTATTTAATAAAAAAAAAATTAATATTTATTAAATTA
>NW_021770576.1:0-771 GCF_005508785.2 Acyrthosiphon pisum
ACGCAAACTCGCATTTTTCCAAGAATATCTCTAATTCCTCCTGCTTGTCTCCACTGAACGAGCCTGGAAAGAGTTTTAGAGCAGCCTCCAGTCCTATTGTATCTCCTCTGGGTTCGAATGAATATCGTACACCAGATTGATCTGGATTTTCTTCAGTTACTTGAGGATTTGATATCGCTTGAGTGTCTGCATTTGATTGTCCTTCAGAATTTGCCATGATGCTTTGTTGATTATTACCAGTAACACCCGTTGTTTGAACTGCTCCTTGAGTTTCTAGATTCATGGTTTGGTCACTAGAGTTAAGAGGAGAGGAGGGTAAATTCTGATTTAAAAGATTTTCTTTAATGGATTGGTCTAGGATATTACGGTTGAGTTGATTTTCTGCTTCCCCAAAACTGTATCTACTTCCTCCAAAGTTATGGAGACGTTATGTATTAACTCTGAGTTATGGTCTATTAGTACACCAGTTCTGATGAAGATGTTATCAGTACTGATATTCCCAATAGAACGTTCGGATTTTGGATTTTCTGGATTTGAGAATCGTACTGGTAAACTTACACGAGGGGTAGGACTTGGCGGTGTTATTGGGTCATCTGATTCGTTATCTGAATTTGAGGATGACCTATCCGAACTGTTTTCCCCTTTTCCGCTCATCAACTATTTAGCTACTCGGCTGATACTTAACGAATTACTAATTTTATGTATACATAAGTGTGTATGTTTACATGCAATTATACATCAATGCTAATGTTAACTACGATATTAATATTA
>NW_021770576.1:871-20050 GCF_005508785.2 Acyrthosiphon pisum
TATTAATACAATACTACAGATTTACGAAATGAAATTCGTCCAATTCTGGCTTCCAACTTAATCCTAAAGACTTAACTACATCGTCTGCATTAATTCGTAATGCAAATAGTGGATCAGTGTTTGAATTTCCGATATGCTTCAGAACACTACGCGAATTTGAGCACCATTTTCGCAGAGGCAATTTCGCTGAATCAAGGATCATATTAATTTGTTGCTGCAGCTGACAACACTCTTCAGTTGTATCGGCGCCGGTCATTAAGTCGTCCATATAGAAGTCACGTTGTATGATTCTTGAAACCCTTGGATGACTTTCTCTTGCACCTACCGCTAACGATATTGAACAATTGGTGGCCATGAATGATGCTGCTGTCGTCCCGTAGGTCACAGTGGTGAGGCGATAGATTTGTAGCGCTTCATCTGGTTGCGACCGCCAAACTATTCTCTGAAAATCTTGATCCTCCGAAGCTACGTTTATTTGCCTAAACATTTTTTCTATATCTGCTGTTATAACAAACTGATATCTGCGAAATCTTACCAAAATTGAAAACAGTTCCTCTTGGACTGTCGGTCCACACATAAGGACATCATTCAGCGATATATTCGAAGAGCTCTTAGCCGATGCGTCAAAAACGACTCGCAGCTTCGTTGTGAGGCTTGACAATTTAATTATTGGATGGTGGGGAAGATAGAAAACATATTCAGGTGGATTTAAATCTTGACACACCTTTTTCATGTGGCCCATTTTCAAATATTCCTCCATGAAATTTATATATTGCATCTTCAGTTCTTCATCCTTCTGAAGCCTTCGCTCAACACTCAGGAATCTAGTGGTGGCCATCTCTAGCGTGCTTCCAAGTTTACATTTTTCAGGTTTCAATGGAAGTCGCAGCACAAACCGGCCCGTCTCGTCTCGATTCGCGGTTTCCTCAAAATGCTTTAGAGCTCTCTGCTCTTCAATGCATTTCTTATTGGACTTGGATGATGCTCCATATGCCTCAAGCTCATCCTTACATAGAATTCTAAATTTGTCCTCATATGCTTGTCCAATAGAGCATGTAGCTAAAAGCGAGGTAGTGCCAATTTCTCCTGTTACTACCCAACCAAACTTTGAATCTTGCAAGCAGACACCTCTAGCTGGCAACCGAACTCTTTTTGGCTCGAATAGATCGAAGAACATTCCACCGCCGATGAGTAGGTCAACCTTTCCCGAAACGTCAAAGAAGGGATCAGCCAGCTCCGGTATCAGGTCTTCTGGTATGTCCCATCCGCTTGCTGGTTTTGGACAATTAGGTAAGCCATCAACCACTACTGGCAATACATGACAAACTAAATCTACTTCAAACTGTTTTACACGAGATGTCACTTTAACAGATATACAAGAGACTGACTGTATCTGACCGGCTCCAATTCCACTTACCGGCACCATGGTTTTATGACGTGGAAGTTGCAACAACTTGGCGAAATTTTTGGACACAAAATTCATTTGCGATCCGTTATCCAATATAACGCGACATATCCTTAATTGACCGTTGTTGTCTGCAACCAGGACAGATGCTGTGGAAAGGAATACATGACCTCTTCCTGCTGTGGCAAGGGCTGCAATGTTACTTGAGTGTTGTGCTGATGCAGTAGGAGTGTTATCGCCAAATTGGTCGTTATTCCTGTTGTTGCTGGCGATAGTCGTATGGTTCTCATAATGCAGGAGCGTGTTGTGCTTCTGTTTACATTTTAAGCACGTATACTTTGATTTACAATTTTCCGAAGCATGAAATGGTGCTAAGCAGTTGAAACATAGCTGGGACGTTCTCACCATGTTTAGACGTTCCGATACCGAAAGGCCTTTAAATTGCTCACACATGAACAGCCTATGACTCTCGGAACAATAAGGACATGGACGTGCCGACTTGGTATTTGCAGAAATAAGTGCCCTTTTTGTTGCACTGTTCAATGTAGTCTTCTTAGCGCTTGAACCCTTTGCTTGAACTTCACAACTACTTTCCCACGTCGATGTGCAAACCGTCAGTGCAACGACTTGCTATAAATATTTCCAAGTCCGAGTATTTCGGGAGCCTCGAGTTGCGCTAATGCAATTGCCATCCATGCGCCGTACTCCTGTCTAATCGGCTAGTGACGATTGTAATGAGCCAGGCATCCCACTGGTCCACAGGCTGACCCATTGATTTTAATGCTGCAACATGAGTGGAAACTGTAGAATATAGTCCTTGTAAAGTAGAAGGTCTTGATTCATCTACTCGAGGGCAGTCGAGGATGGAGCGGATATGAGATTGCACCACAAGACTATGATTATCGTAACGTTGAATAAGCTGACAGATGATTGCTTTGTAATTTCCATCGCTGACTGGAATTGAACGGACGAGCTCCAAAGCTTGACCTTCCAAACATGATCTCAAATAGAAAAATTTCTGTGCTGCCCATTCTTGGATGTTACCGCTGAATTTTGGAAGCGGAATAGGTGGTAACTGATGTCGATGGATGCTCATAGCTGCAAATGAAGCATTGACTGCTGTTGAATTGTGAGGCCTTTCCAAGCTAGTTAGTTCCTGAATCTGAGATCTAATTGCAAAATAATCTTGTTCAAAATTTTCCCTTTCTACCTCAGAAGCCTCTTCCTCCCCAACAAGCAACTCTATCTGCGACTGTACGTCATCAAATTTTCGGTTGATTTGTGGCAGCTCTTCTTGCCTACACTCGAGTAACGATACGGCCTGCTGCGTTGGATCAAACCTGGTTACAAATGTACGAATACGTGTGAGAGAAGCCTTTATTACACCCCTTTTTCTCTTTAAAACCGTTAGAGCCTTCTGCTCATTCTCATCCAGCACCATATTGCTTAGAATAGTAAAAATTTATTGAAAAAGATATTGGAATAATAAATAATTGAATGCCTTTCAATATTAAAAATATGTATATATATATAAACTACGGTTCAATGATGCAACACTAAATATATATAATGTTATACTAATTAAAATACCACAGAAATATAGGCCTAAATAATTGATATAAATTATAAGCAATAAAACAAGATAGTGTTGGATCACGTCGAGGTCACCAAAATGTTGACGCCGGGAACGTTACAACAATAGAGCGTGTTGCCCGGTCACCAGAAATAATTTGCACTCACACCGACCGACCTGTGTACGTGTTTATATCTGTATAGCGACTCAATAGAGGTGGACGGGGTTGCCGAGCAAAACTAAAGAGTGCTAGTGTGTGGTGGGTGTGTTGATGTGTATGTATGTAGCTTGTGTGGTTATGCTTAAAACTAATGAACAACTGGGTAGCCTGAAGTATTCAATAACAGGAGGTTTAGGTACTAAGTTGCTGTTTTAATAATTATTTTTATAATACACAATAATACAATAATGTATGAAATATAATAATTAATGACCCTTCCGGCCTTACAGAATAATAATAGTATATAATACAAATAATAATGAACAACTCACAATTTGTCGGTGAACCGCTGGCCAGCTGGACAACCTGTGCCTGTATAATAATTTTATAATTGACACATAACAATAATAAGTTAACAAAAAATAATAAATATGAATCACTAATCATTCCAGCCAGACAATAATTTAAAAGGTAATTAAATATAGCCCTTATGGCCAAACAATAATAATATAACACTACAAATACGGTTTGAAAAAATTACGATCGCACTCTTGACAATATTATGACGTAACAATATTCGAAATAACACGACGATTTGCGGGTGGTATTTATCAACAAATAATAAAATATGTGAACGGCTATCAGAGCGTCACTAACAATATAATATATTATTACAAAAAGGGTATTGGTGATTTTTAGCTATTCGAGCCAAATCACAGCACGTAAACAATATAATTTTATATTACAAAGGCGATTCGTGCTTGCTCGCATAACATAAGACGGAACGGCGATTTGCGACGGTTTCGCGTTAACAGTAATTAACGGACTGGAAGTCTGGACGACCGTGTTAAATTGATTGCGCAGACTATGCGGCGGCGGCGATAATTAACTTATAATCTACATATTATATAATTCGCAGCTGACACAATTAAACAAAAATAAAAACAATAATAATAACTTAATAGAAATAAAAACAAATAATATGTTGTGTGCGTGTGTGTGTGTGTGTGTGTTCCGTCGTTGCTGTGCGCCTACGACTTATCTACCGTCGTGGCGGCGACAGCTTGAAAAGGTTCTACAATATTAGAATATTCAGAACTTTTTCATTCTTATTCATTATTTTTATTATTGTTATTATTATAACTGAATACTTTTTAGAATAATGCTTTCTCATTGCTACCAACTTCGATCAAAAAACAATATAATAATTATGAAACTTCGAAATCTGTATATCGATCGTAAAATTCTGTTGAATATGGATAAATAGAATAATTATTAGGTTGTTATTGATTATGATTAATTTAATTAGAACCTTTTCATATTAACGTATCGTTAATAATTTGGTTCCATTAACTGAACGTTTTCAATTGTGTTTATAATTTAATTTTTGGCGATTTAGAACCTTTTACTTTTAAAAAAATTGTCAATAATGATTGTATAATCATAGAAGTTAGCTTAAAAGATGCGCCTTTGAATTTTAAAACCATTTTAGTTAAAAAGTGACTTTTGAAAAAAATGTGATTTAGAACATTTTCATTCTAGACCCACGATTGTTTGTATAAAAGTATCATTATATTGTGCAGTAACAACAACATTGCTGTTATTCGTGATGTACTAAATCAAGCCATTTTACGCGATATAATTATTAGCGAATCGGATATAAGCATATTGTTAAACAGTGACGTGTCAAAAGCTCACTTGTATGTAAGGCAGACATTTAGCATACTGTAGGCACAACATTATATTATTACTTATGTATACGTCATACATTTATTAAAATGTTACTTGTTACTAAAAGCAGTGTAGTAATTTCTTTTTATCCAGACTCCAGATCGATCTACAAACATAATCCTAAACTAGTATCCACAGATGAGGCCCCCAGAATTTACTACATAATAATACGTAACAGTGGTGATCAGAGATAAGAGTCGCGATAGCACCATAATATTATAATGAAAAATATAATTACAATTATTGAAAATTATACTTATTAATATAATAAGTAATACCTACCTATAATAATATTGTTATAGTAACTAAACAAGTTACAACGAAAATCGCAGGTATCTATGAATAGAGCCATGGTTTGGACACCCATTATATATGTATAATATAGGTAATTTTTGTTTTTTATAAATTTTAAAATGATTTTATTTGTGTAAATTGAATCACAAGTAACTTTTTTTGTCCCTTTTGTACCATTTATTTAATTATGTAAATATTTTATAATTTCCGGAACAACTTAATCACTTTTTTCCTGTTAAATATATTTATATAATTATTTCCGGCAATATTTAGAGGTTACAGATCAAGCATTCCAATCTTTCTAAATATATCAATATATTTTATAACGCATGTCTATTACCTATTTATTCTTACTGCTGAACAGTGAACACAATATATTAAACACTCTACATATATAATTGTTAAGATCATAGGCAGAATGATATTTAAAACGTTCGCTTTTATTTTATTTTTTTCATCCTCTCAATCCAAAAACAATTTCATGCCAAACTTGCCTCTGGTAAATTAATAATCGGCTTGATTTATTTAACATAAATAATTTTTTCGATGATTACGTATTAATGGGTATAATTTATATTTGAGAAATTTTCGTAAGTATAACTATATAATATATATTACTCTTATTACAGGGAGAATATAAATTGGTGTATAATAAAATATATCCATGTGAAACAACAAAAAACCATACAATTAAAATGAATTGGTATTTAAGTAAAAAGACATCAAGTATAACGGAGTTAAAAGGGAATACAACATTTTTGATACCTTTCGATGATAATCTTACAGTAAGTATAGATTATACGTATGATGATACATTCAAGAGTTGTATAATACGCAGATACATTCGTATTGTAATCACTCGTAGACGAAAAAAAATATTGCTATTGATAAATCTATTAAATAAATCCTGTAATATTATATAATAGGATAAGTGCTGACTGATTAATATTCAAGAGATTTCCGAAAATACCAAACCGATTAATTCATTTTAATTTTCTATCAAAGTTCATTATAATAATTATAATATGCAAGTTTTACTGTAATACTATACCTAATAGTACATGGTATATATCTACCATAAATTACAAGAACCTAGCTACTCCATTGGTTGGATCATAAGGAGACAATGAACAGAATATATTCTATATTCATTAAAGTTACATTGAATAATTCATATTACAACTAATTTGTATCTGTAATTAAATGGATTAACTGGAAATAATTAATTACATAAAAGTTTAAGAACCTTTTTTTTTATTTTTTTTCCACGTAATTCACAAATTATATAAATCATAATTGTGATTATAATTATCACGAAATAAGTGACTGAAGTTGCCAAGTCCTGGTGAACATAATAATTTCATTATTATAGTTATGATCTGTTAGTTGGTAATTTTAATTTCTAAATGAATTGTAAATGTTTGTAATTATCTTAACTAAAGTAATATATTAATTATTTGTAGCTTGATGCTAACTTAGCGTCTTGGGGATCAACTGGCGGATGGGTGCCAAATGCATATATTCTCAATACAAAA
The DNA here is from genome assembly GCF_005508785.2 of Acyrthosiphon pisum. NCBI lineage: Eukaryota > Metazoa > Arthropoda > Insecta > Hemiptera > Aphididae > Acyrthosiphon > Acyrthosiphon pisum. The sequence goes on from NW_021770576.1 coordinate 7,570, forward strand.
AAGGCATGCAGTAATGCTAAATATATCTTTGGAAATTCGTGGTTTACAATTATGGAGGGTTTCAACAGTCCAACTGATAAATGTCCACTACCAGTGGTAATGTACAAAAAGATTATATCACGGAGAAGGTTCCTATTTCAATAGTATTTGTCTAACATTTGAGTTATCTATTAATTTAAATAAATGTGTAAATTGTATATCTAAATATTATATAAAATCCAAATACCACTGACTCACTGATCACTGTATCTCAGAAACTACTCAACGTACGAACTTAAAATTTGTAATAGTGGTTCCTCTAATACTTTAACTGTGTGATAAGAAAGGATTGGCCAAATTTGCATGTCAGAGAGGTGCTCAAACAGGAATCTTGGGGCTCACGATGAAAGTTGGAAATTGTAATTTTATTTATTTTATAAACAGTTTCCATTGGTTACAGTCTACAGTAGAAATTAGTGTTTATTTATATTATTGGTTTCCATTGTGTTAAGAACTCCTGGTTATATTAGCTTGTATGATATAATATAATATTGTATAATAATATTGTACGACGGCGACTCTCTGGAAGGATTGCTGCTACAGCAATTCCAGGCAAGCGCTGGCTATAGGCACGGCTCGTATAACAAGCCGTGGCAGTTGGATTTTAGAGTAGTAAGACAGAATATTTATTTATTTATTTATATTTATTTTACGCCAATCGGCAGTTAACAATAGTACATATTATGTATGTAATAACAATTAAATAGAAAAACAAAATTACAAACATAATTAACAGTAATAAAGTATAAGAACTCTATAACAAAAACTAGAGCGTACAAATAACAGAATAACAGAAGCCGCCTGAGAACGTAGTCAAAACAACTAGGGCACATTTAGATTAGTTAACTCTGAGCATTCTGTGAAGTGTATGATTGTAACCATAGGCAGTAGAGTGATGGGGAACATAAAACTGGTCTAGGTTTCGTATTCCACGGGTAGGAACTTTGAATGGAATTTCAGCGAGTAAATTAGGTGCGTCGAAAGTACCATTTAGAAGGGAAGTTAAAAAGTGTACATCTATATCGGTGCGGCGAAAGGAGAGATATTACGTAGTTGGACATAGTCATGGAGGGACACGTCAGTTTTACTCACAAATGCTAAGTAGCTTAGGAATCGATTTTGTACCTTATGCTGGTGCTGTGCAAGGTATGGGTGCCATACCACGACTCCATATTCGAGAATTGATCGTACTAATGTAAAGTAGAGGGAACAAAGACAGTTCACTGATGTGAAATGTTTTGTGTAACGTTTAATAAATCCGAGAACTTTAAGAGCACGTGCTACTAATGGTATAAATGTTGGTTAAATGAAAGAGAATACGTATAAAGGTTACCGAGGTCTTTAATTTGAAATACTTGTTTAAGTGGAAAGCCATTGATGGAGTATGTTCTATTGGTAGATGAACGTTTATATTGTATTATATTTATATATTGTTATTCTCGCAAGAACATTATTATTTTCAGACCATTTTATAAAACATTATATTAATTCATTAAATGTATAGTAAGTTTTCTTTTCAAGTTTAAATAAAGAAAGTAATAATTAGTTCGGAAGTGTTCGTTATTATATTTGTGCACGAACATCGTTGGAGATCCGTAACAATTGGTTATTTGGGCAGATCCGGTACAAGCTAGCACCAAATGAAATTATTGAACATTCCCACACAGCATTTGGGAAATGATAATATTTTGAAAATATTTTGGAGTGCTTGAATAATGAATATTTGACTAATAATATTGTATAACTATTTTATTCTCATAAAATAATAAAATATTGCACAAAAATGTTGACTTAATATTTTTATAATGTTTCCATGAAAATATTTTTTAAAAAAATAAGATTAAAATGTTTTGTTAATGTTTTTTACAAAATATTTTTCAAAAGTGAACTTCTTGGCCGAAAAATATAAATAAAATATTTCCTTATTATTTACGCAACTTTTTCAAATATTTTGACAACTATATTGTTTTCCTGAAAATATTTATACCATAGTTGGGAAATATTAAAATGCTGTGTGTGGGTTGCCTACCAGTGTGGCTGAGTTGCACTTACTGCAGCACTTAAAAACAAGTTGTGAAAGAAATTATTAAGTCTACCTATTACAATGATATTTAATTCTCATTATTGTGATGGTCATATGACCCATATATGAGTATGCGTTTATAATATAGGTGTAACATGGTATAATTGAGAAAAATATGAACAGCACAATATTATTTTAGGTTCTGAATGGAAAAAATGTTAATTTTACAATGATGTGTGTTTTTTTTTTAATTTTTAATTTTAATTTTTTTTTTTTGTGCCTGACATCACGGTTTGGGGTATTAAAACCGCTTTAATATTCTTCAAAAGTATCTTGTTCGCTGATAAAGTGAATCTAGTTGGTGCATTCGGGAGGTCAAATTTTAAAATTCCCAATGGTTTTCAAAAGCGCCGGGAAAAGTGTGAATTTTTACCCAAAATCGGTGTTCCACAAAATCGATTTTGGTATTTGGTGTAACTCTAAAACAAATGAAAGTATATACATGCAATTTTCACTGGTTGTTTATATTTGCATTTTCTATACACAATAAAATTTTAAAAATATTTTGGTTTGTTTTGAACTGTTTAGGGACATTTTCAGTTTCCAAATTTATTAGTTTTTTTCTATGAATATCAATGAAACTTTATTTGTTTGGTAAAAAAGCTTGAAAATGTAATTTACAAGACTATATTGTTACATTGATATTTCAAAAATATTAAAAATCTTTAGTTACAGTTTTTATTTATAAGCATTTAAAGTTCAAATCTTGACAAAATACTGAAAAAATCACGAAAATTAGCAAATTATTTTGAGTTGAGAATTCATAAAAATTTTCTTTCTAAATCTAAGATTTGAAATGTAATGCAAGATTCCTCATACATTTGTCTACCTTTATCAAAAAAAAAAAAAGGTGGGTAAGTGGATGTCGCTCTGCTGTACAGTAGATTAGAAGTGGGTCACTGTATAATGGATGGTATTAAATTTGAATTCAATGATATAATATCATTGTATAAGAAAAACGATTCTGAGCGGAAACGGTATGTCAGTCTAGGTATAAGACATAATATCATATAATATGGTATTAAAAAAAAATTGACCTATAATAGGTATACCTATAAATTATAATAAATTCCAAATTAATCATATCACAATATCTATTAGGTACTTACAACGCGTTATACATCAACAAAAAACCGTGATACTATCATAGATATATAATAGTATACTTAAGAAGTTTTAAGTATGCCCACGAAATATATTATACAATCACAACAAAATAACTAAAATAGTTATTCAAGGTTTTTAATATGTAATTTCGTCCAAATTTGAACTTAAAATGACTATAAAAATAAGCTGTTAATGTATTTTTTAGATTTTTTCGTAACAGAATTAATTACCTACGTGGAAGCTTGTTCTAAATTTTCAATTCTTAGATACAAAATTTGGACATTTTTAAAATTTTTAACTACAAAATAATTATTCAAATTAAAATTTAATAAATTTTTTCAAAATTCGAATTGTAACAATATATCAGGAGCCTCGTATTAAACTTTTACACTTTTTGGCCCAACAGATAAAACTTTATTGATATTTATAGAAAAAAATACTAAACAAATTGAAAACTGACCATCTCTGTAAACATCTCAAAAAGAGTCAAATTATTTCAAAATTCTATCATATATATAAAATTCTAATATAAACATTCAATGAAATTTTTAAATGTCTACAGTCATTCGTTTTTAATTACAATAAAATAAAAAAATCGTCACATGACAAATCGAGTGAATATCAAATGTTGTAAAAATATGAATTTCAAACGCTCATAAAAAAATGTAATTTGACGTTCTTGTAGGCATTTTTTTTTTGATAAAGGTAGACAATATTATGTGAAATCTTGTAATACATTTTCAAATCTTAGATTTAAAAAGAAAAATTTTACGAATTCTTAACTCAAAATAATTTGCTAATTTTCGTGATTTTTACATATTTTGTCAATTTTTGAACTTTAAATGCTAATAAAAAAAAACTGTGACTAAGGATTTTTAATATTTTTCAAATGTCATTGTAACAATATAGTAGGAGCCATGTATTAAATTTTCAAGTATTTTTACTCGAAAAATAAAGTTTTATTGAAATTAATAAAAAAAAAAAAACTAAAAAATTGTTAACTGAAAATGTCCCTAAACTGTTCATAACAAATCAAAATATTTTGAAAAATGTATTATGTATAGAAAATTGAAACATAAACAACCATTGAAAATTGCATGTATCTACGGTTATTTGTTTTAAAGTTATATAAAAAACCAAAATCAATTTTCTCGAAAACAGCTTTTGCGTAAAAATTCCCGTTTTTCCTTAATTTTTCTTTTGTTTTTCACTGTGCTTTTGAAAACTATTGGAAATTTCAAATTTTGACCTCCTGAATGCACCAACTAGATTCACTTTCCCATCAAACAAGATACTGTTGAAGAAAATCTAAGCAGTTTTACTGCCCTAAACCGTGATTGTAAAATCAATACATTCATCGTTCCAGAATCTAAAAAATGTTTACAAGTAAATCATAATATATTTTTATGAACGTTGAAATACATATTTTTACAATATTGGATATTCACTCAATTTCTCATGTAGCGGTTTCGTTATTTTATTGTTATTCAAAAACGAAAAACTGTAGATACATGAACATTTTACTGAATGTTTATGTTTTCATTTTCTATACACCATACAATTTTGAAAATATGTTGAATCTTTTTGGGCTGTTTACGGGCATTGCAGTTTTAAATTTTTTTTTAGTTTTTTTTGATGAACATCAATATAATTGTATTTCTTTAATAAAAAAGCGTGACAATTTAATGCATGATCCTGATGTATTGTTACAATAGCAGTTGAAAAATATTAAAAATACATATGCACAATTTTTTTCTATAAGCATTTAAAGTTCGAATTTTGACAAAATTTACCAAATTTAAAATTTAATAATTATTTTGTAGTTAAAAATGTATAAAATGTTCAACTTTTATAGCTAAAAATTGAAAATCTTAAACAAGGTTTCAAATAAATTGGTAAATATATAAATTACTTTATTCACAATAATTTCATCAAAATATATACTCAGTAATATCATAGACCATGGGTGCCCGCAGAAAATCAGCTCTGTGGGTGCAAGGTTAAATTTATGTTATATCCATGTAGTCACATATTTACATTATTATACACTGATTTTATTGTTCATTAAAAAAAATCCCAGTGCTTGTAATGGCACCCACTAGCTCCTCTCTGCGGGCACCCGTGAAGCTGACTGACCGTTTTCGCTTAGAATCGTTTTTCTTATACAATAATATTATATCATTGAATTCAATTTTAACACCATTCATTACAGTGACCCACTTGTAACCTACTATACAGCAAAGCGACATCCACTTACTCACCTTTTTTTGTTTGTTTACAATACTAACTTATAAACTATATACTATAAGCAATGTAATTTGATACTTTTTAATGAAGTAGTAGTAGTATATTGATATAATTGAAAAATAGTAATAACCATAATAAATTGATATATTATTATATTATATCATGTTATATTACTTAATGAATTAAAAATTATTACCTACATTACATGTTAGTATGTCATCGTGATACCATAATACTGATTAAATTATAATAATAAATTATAAAATGAACAATTTAAGCACATGTCTATCAAAGTATTAGGTGATACTGGTGAGACAATTTTATGAACGATCTATTTCAATTAGGATTCAAATTTTTATTCTGTTGTGTAACACAATTGTATTATATATACATTTGTATAGACCCTACATTTTTAATAATTGTTAAAAATAAAAAAAAAATACGAGTGTGTGAGCCCAATATTACACTTTTGGGAAGTAAAACTTCTTTCATAAGTATTGTGGCCTGTGAAATTATAAGTGAATTAGGGAGAAAGTAAGAAAAATCAATCCAATAAAAATAAACGTGCATGCCGCGCCGCCGCCACCGTGCATGATTTGCTAAATAAATAAACAAACGTGTCCTTTCATTTGACGTTACGATTTTTTTTCCACCCACACTTAAGAAAGAATTTTTACTTCAAAAGGTGGACAAGTTGGTACCGCTCTGCTGTACAGTAGTTGTAATGGATGTGTTATATTTGAATACAATGATTAACCATTGTATACGAAAAACGATTCTAAGCGGTTAGCGTAGTCTTTATAATATTATTATTTTTTATTTTTTACTATGGTGATAAACAAACGTGTCGTTTCATTTTATATAATACTAGCTGATCCCGTGAACTTCGTTGCTCGTTAAATGTACCAACTCTATATGACTCAAACTTTCTTCAAGTTGTTATTTAATATTAAGGGCCAGTATTACCATCTCCCGTTAAATTTAACCGACTCCTAACCGGCCGAATTCGGCCGGTAATAAAATCTGTTATCAGTCGGTTAAGTGTAATCGAAGCATACCGATGATTGTAATACTGGCCCTAAGTGTTTAAGATTTATCTTAACTTTTCCGTCGTCACAGGCAATTATTACCCCCTATATTATTACCGGGGGGGGGGGGGGGGGAATAATCGCCTGTGGTAAAAATCGCCTACAGTAGCAGGAGATTATTACCCCCCTTCAATATTATTACCAGGGAGGTAATAATCACCTGTGGTAAAAATCGCCTGTGGTAAAATTATTACCCCCCCAACATTTTTACTTGTGGAGGAGGTAATAATCGCCTACAGTAACAGGTAAAAATGATGGGGTGGGGGGATTTATTAATTATTTATATTTATTAATATATTATTATTTACGATTGTTATCCCCTCAATTATATAACCGCGGGGGTATAAAATTAATCTCCTGAGGTTCATAACCACTCTATGTAAGAACCAAGTTATGTAGCAGGTGATTATTATACCCTTTTCCAATTTTTCAAAATCTCAGTTTAATGGATCATACCATCTTTCTGTATTCTTACGTGGAACATAGTTTTTTATCATCCATTAATGAACGTTTCAGGAATTCAATTTTGTATTCAAAAAAGTGTTTTGATAATTTTTTCGTTTCAAAAAAAAATTATTCAAAAAAAAAAAAAAAAATGCTACCGGCTTGAGTGCAAACTGGTACTTTAATACAGTTTGATACAAGCTACTCCTTGGCCGGGGCAAGTGCCATAAACCAATAAAAATCTTCTAAGAAATTCCGTTGAAAGAATTCAATTATTTTAATTTTATCAAGATTTGACTGACATCAGTTTTTTGAATGTATAGTTAATACATAGGTATTAGTTATTTTAAGTTTTGGTTGATATAATGTTAACACATTCAAAGTTTAATTGTCAACTATTTACATATTTAAAGATGAATATTTGTAACTCATAAATATTTTAATCACACACAATGTTTATAAAATCTTTTTAACTATTTAACAAAATAAGACATGTCGTACTTTCCCCATAAATCTGCATGTCACACTGTCTCGTCATCTGTCATCATGACTCGTGTGGAACTTTACACGGGGAAAGTTCATAATTGGCTAATGCTCTTTTGTGTAATACAATTATCATAATTCATAAATTAAATAGTGTCATAAATGTTAAATAACATTTATTTACCTAATTTGAAATTATTTTGAGCAATTTAGGCGGGTTAACTAGTTGAATTATCGTTGATTTAAAAAAATACGAGTAAATAACTGATTAACTTTTTGTATAACTGCTGTGTTTAATATCCTAAAGTGTAACCAACATCATAAAACATTCAATTACTATTAAACTTCGTGATCTTCATGAAATCAACTTTAAAATTGAAAGATTGTATTTTTTATAAACAGATTAGGCTCTTACCCCACCTGACCTTACCAACACTTCTGAAATCTACTCAATTGTTTTAAAATATAAAATATAAATATAATAAAATAAGTTATGTAATATTCATATTATGTAATAAATAACATAATTATACATCCATAACGACATCATAGTGTACATTGTTGATGTTTCTTAAATAAATGCACTTTTCATTCGTCATGACTTTTTTGTTTAAGTCCATATATTTGTTAAATATTTGCCACTTATTTGTCACTGTAGAATAAACATAAATTGATGTCTTTAGTAAAAAAGCAGCAGCAAATATTTCGACATCAGTTCCCCATACACCTAAAAATCAGAAATGTTAATTATAATTTTTCAGTTGTGTAGGTTTAGTAAATATATAATTTTTATAATAAATAATTTTAATACTTATGGTCATTTTCTATATTTTTTTCGAGATATTGAAGAAGTTTATTCTTCCCTCCAACATACTTTTCAATGTTTTCATTTGACTTCACTACCTAAAATAATATACCATCTAAATATCTAATAAAGTAAAAATAACTCATATTTTGTAAATGTATTGTATTCAAGAAAAATGTTTTGATTTTTAAAATTATGTTGAAATCTATTCATCGGATTTATTTTGATTAAAACAAAAAATAATTTTTAATTTTACTCTTCTTAACTATACACGAGTCAATCTTATGTTCTTAGAGCCCTTTATTTCCTTAAATAATTTATTTTAGTTTTATAAGTAGCTAGGTAGTATGTACCATTATTTTTATTTTACATACTCTAAAATTTGAAAAAAAATTATTCTGTTATACCTACCGAGATTTTGTTTATTTTTAAAAACTCTATAGTCTTATTATGTTTTCATATACTCATTAAAAATCAATTTTTACTTTTTTACCATATAGTTAAATTTAACTTAATCGTTTAAATAATTATTTTTTGTTCAAAAAAAAAAAAAAAGTGGGGAAATGGATAGGTATATTAATGAATGAATTAATAATAATAATATAATAATAATAATATTTATTGCAACAATGAAAATTTTATACATTTTAAAAATACTTAAGTTTATATACATTGCGCTTCCCCCTATAAGCCTAGCTTGTGCTGCGGGAGTGGTCTTTATCTTAATTCTTAATAATAAATGAGATATAAAATATTACATTAATTAAATTGCTTATAAAATAAACTGTAACTAAATATAATTAGAGTAAAATAAAAATAAAAAAACAATGATAATTATTATGTTAACAAGACGGTATGGATAAAAGGAAAAAAAGAAGAAAACTATAAATTTAAATTCAGATGTAAAACATGCCATCTGAATGACTTCAAACTAGAAAAATCGTTTACATTAATATTTAATTTTTGACATAGTTTTAGACCCTTATACAAAACACTTTTTTGACCAAATACTTTATTATAAATGGGTAGACTTATATTAATATTATTACTGTATCTTGTATCATGATCATGATCTAGGAAGGGAATTAAATGTTTATGTTTGTCGAGATGTTTGTAAAGTACAATAAGAGTAGATAAATTTAAAATAAAATTAAAATTATTAACTTTTAATTCATTATATATAAATTTAGTATTAGTTTGCATAGATAAATTTAATAAATATTTAATAATGCAATTTATAGTAGTTATTAATCTAGATAAATGAATATTAAATGTTCCTCCCCATATCGAGATACCATACGAATAAATTGACTGTACCAAGGATAAGAAAACTATTCTTTTATATGATTTATTAAAAATATATCTTATATCTTTAAATATGAAAAAGAATTTACATATAATATTGTTTACATAATTAATATGACTATTCCATTTTAGTCTGTAATCAATAATTAAGCCAAGATATTTTAATTCTTTTACTTGTTCAAGTATAATGCATTTAGGAGTACATTTATTAATCAAAATTGAATTACATTCTGAAGAATGAACCTTTATAATATTTGTATCTACAATGTTATTATCTTGTGTATTGAAAAAAATGAATTTAGATTTCGATAAATTTAATTTTAGTTTGTTTTTGCAAAACCAAATATTAATATTATCTAGGGTTTTATTTGCTTCAGATTACAAGGTATCTATAGTTCGTTCTGATATTAAAATTGATGTGTCATCAGCAAAACTTAATATTTCTGTATTCAAATTTGTTTTTATATTTAGAAGATCATTTATAAAAATTATGAATAATAAAGGACCTAGTACTGTGCCTTGTGGCACTCCACAGGATATTTTCAAAGTGTCACTATAATGATCATTAAGTTTAACTTTTTGGGTTCTATTGCTTAGAAAGGATTTTAATAAATTATTTGGCAATCCACGAATACCTGCGTTTTCTAATTTTAATAGTAATAAATTATGATCAACACAATCAAACGCTTTATGTATATCAAGGAAAATACCCATAACTTTATAATTTTTATCAATATTTTTTCTTATAAAGTTATCAACATTAAAAAGAGCATCCGTAGTGGATAACCCTGGTCTAAACCCAAATTGTTGCATAGAAAAAAAAATATTTTTATTTAAAAAATCAAACATTCTGCTTTTGATGCATTTTTCAAAGATTTTTGAGAGAGTTATAGATAATGATATAGGCCGATAATTTCCAGGTAATAATTTATCACCCCCTTTAAATAATGGAACTACAATACATTTTTTTAAATTATGAGGATATACACCAGTTTGTAGAGATTTATTATATATAATTGATAAAGGTAAGGATATAGAATTAGAAATGTTCTTAAGTATGTAATTTGATAATTCATTTTCGTAAAAAGATGTATTATTTTTTATTTTATTAATGTGATTTATAATTTCTTCATTACTGATTGGTTTAAAAAATAAACATTCATTAATGATTTGACTATCGTTAACAACTATCGTATCATGGTTAACGTGTTCAATTTCTAAATTATTTCCAACATTTATATAAAATTCATTTAACACATTACAGATTTCTTTTTTTGATTCGGTAATTAAACCGTCTTTCTTTATTATCTTATTTATATTAGATATTTTACTTTTATTTGATTTTCCAATTACCTCATTTATAATCTTCCATACTTGTTTATTATTTGACTGAGCGATTTGTAACTTATTTTGATAATAAAGTTGTTTAGATTTTCTAATTAAATCATTTAATAAGTTTCTATACATATTATAAAAATGTTTAAAACGTATATCAAAGGGTCTTGATTTTAATTTGGCAAATAGCTTTTCCCTATTTCGGATTAAAGTTATTATTCCGGTAGTAATCCACTCTTTTAGTTTAATAATTTTTTTAGGTTTGTAGTTATTTACAGAGAATGTAGAGTGATAAATGAATTCTGTTATTTTATTATTAAAAATATCAACCATATTGTCTACATTTTCGTTATCTAAAGAGGAATACCAATTTTCTGTGCTGATTAATAAGTTTAAGTGACTAAAATTTACCTTATTTATATTTAAATTCTGGCAAGTATTTATATTATTAATAACTATATCAGATAAAATCAATATTGTAGCATAATGATCGGTTATGTCACATTTTAATATATATGAATTTATTTTATTTGTATCAACATTTTTAATAAATATGTGATCGATGCAAGATTTAGAGGATTCAGTGACTCTGGTAAAATTATTAATACATGTTATAAATTCATTAGCTGCCAAAATATTTTGATACTCATTATTAATATTGGAATTACCCAAAATATCAATATTAATATCTCCGCAAATTATGAATTATGAAATAATATGTATCAGTTGTATTAAATATATATTGCATAGATGTATAATATTTATTATTTTATATTACCTCAGCAATCAAGTTTCGTATTTTCAAATGATGATCTTCTGTTCCGGTTATCCAGTAAGATAAAGACCTATAGAGACAATTACCATCACCAATAATATTTATGATTTTTGTTGGCTCTCCGAGAATTTTTCCACGGTATTTATAAATCAAATTCTTTTCTATTTTAAGATTTAAAATCTTGTTCTGTCTCAACTGCCATGGCTTCGTCACGGGATTAAATACTTGTTTATCTTTCAACTCATCCAGCTTTGATTTGGTATATACAATATCCTTCACCTGCAAATTATCGACATCTTTAAAACTGTCAGTGCCGCTACTTTTGCTTCCAGACTTGTCAGCATCATATTTTTCTTCCGTTTTATTTTCCATCGGGTTCATTGTACATTTTTAAATTTTTCAAATGAATTTTTTTTTTCAAGACTTTGAACTCATTTTTGAGTACCTACACATGTACCTATTGCCCAGAGTGAATAGATACTATTTCATATGGACCATTCCACGGTATCTGACGCCAACCACCTTTCCCGGTCATCCCTACACAAGTTTCTGACGAAAACTTTATCACCTTCTTGGAATATGTGACCCGTATTATGACGTTTAGAATAAGAATAACGTTGACGTGTTTGTGCTTCATCTATATTTTTTTTTGCTTTTTTTTCCATTATATTCCTCATGGCGATCATTTGATTTAGTGTAGTTTTAAATGTTTCTTGATCAAATAAATCTAAATCATTATCTTGGTGATCTGAGTCATACTGATTACTATT
>NW_021770576.1:20150-21085 GCF_005508785.2 Acyrthosiphon pisum
TGTAACAATATATCAGGAGCTTTGTATTAAATGTATACACTTTTTGGCCCAACAGATAAAACTTTATTAATATTTATAGAAAAAAAAAACTAAAAAAATTGAAAACTTACAATGTCCGTAAACAGCTCAAAAAGAGTCAAATTATTTTCAAAATTTTATCGTATATAGAAAATGCTAATAAAAACATTCAGTGAAATTTTCAAGTTTCTACAGTCACTCGTTTTTTAATTACAACAAAATAAGAAAATCGTTACGTAAGAAATCGGGTGAATATCAAATGTTGTAAAAATATGAATTTCAAACGCCCATAAAAATTTAATTTGAGTTTCTTATAGATATTTTTTGTTTGATAAAGGTAGATAATATTATAAGGAATCTTGTATTACATTTTCATATCTTAGATTTAAAAAGAAAAATTTTTATGAATTTATAACTCGAAATAATTTGCAAATTTTCGTGATTTTTCCATATTTTGTCATTTTTTGAACTTTTAATGCTTATAAAAAAAAACTGTGACTAACGATTTTTAATATTTTTCATCTGCCTTTGAAACAATATACTAGGAGCCTTCTATTAAATTTTCAAGCTTTTTTATCCTACAAATAAAATTTTATTGATATTTTTAGAAAAAAAACTAAAAAAAAATGGAAAATGAAAATGTCCGTAAAGAGCTCAAAATAAATCAAAATATTTTCAAAATTTTACCGTGTATAGAAAATGCAAATATAAAAAACCTGTGAAAATTTCATATATCTTCGGTCATTTGTTTTAGAGTTACACCAAAAACCAAAAACGATTTTGTTAAAATCGATTTTGCGTAAAAATTCCCGTTTTTCCTTAATTTTTCTTTTGTTTTCACGTCGCTTTGAAACTACTGGGAAATTTTACTTTTGACCCCCAAAGTACCAACTAGATTCACTTTCCAATCATAAAGT
>NW_021770576.1:21688-24703 GCF_005508785.2 Acyrthosiphon pisum
ATATATTGTTACAATATCAGTTGAAAAATATAAAAATACATAGGCACAATTTTTTTTTATAAGCATTAAAGATCAAATTTTGACAAAATTTATCAAATTTTAATTTGAAAAATTATTTTGTAGTTAAAAATTTATAAAATGTTCAATTTTTGTATCTAAGAATTGAAAATTTAAAACAAGATTCCACGTAAGTAATTCTGTTACCAAAAAATCTAAAAAATACATTTACGCAGTTTATTTTTATAGTCATTTTAAGTACAAATTTGGACGAAATTACATATTAAAAACCTAGGATAACTATTTTAGTTATTTTGTTGTGATTGTATAATATTATTCGTGGGTACTTGAAATTTCTAAAGTATACTATTATATATCTATGATAGTACCACGGTTTTTTGTTGATGTATAACGCGTTATAAGTACCTAATAAATATTATGATATGATTAATTTGGAATTTAATATAGGTACCTAATATAATATTATGTCTTATACCTAGACTAACATACCGTCTCCGCTCAGAATCGTTTTTCTTATACAATGATATTATATCATTGAATTCAAATTTAATACCATCCATTATACAGTAACCCACTTGTAACCTACTGTACAGCAGAGCGAAATCCACTTACCCACCTTTTTTATTTTTAAATTCTGGGTGAAACGATGAATGTATTGATTTTACAATGATGTGTGTTTTTTTATTTTATTTTTATTTTTTTAAATTTTTTTTTTGTGATTGTCATCACGTTTTAGGACAGTAAAAGTGCTTGGATTTTCTTCAACAGTATCTTTTCTGATAGGAAAGTGAATCTAGTTGTTACTTTGGGTGGTCAAAAGTAAAAATTTCCCAGTAGTTTCAAAAGTTCCGTGAAAATCAAACGAAAAATTATGGAAAAACGGGAATTTTTATGCAAAATCTGTTTTCGAGAAAATCGATTTTGGTTTTTAGTGCAACTCTTAAACAAATAACCGTATATAATATTATGTCATTGAATTCAAATTTAATACCACCCATTATACAGTGACCCACTTGTAACCTACTGTACAGCAGAGCACCTTTTTTTTTTTGTTTCTTGAAAGTCGAAGTAACCTTATATTAAATATTAAAGATCTTTTTATCAGTTTATTTTTTTTATCAACATTTCTACACTTAAACAAAACAAAAATAAAAAATTGAAAATTTCAACCATCCATAAATAGCTCAAAAATATTTTGAAAAATATACCATGCATCGATAATGCCAATATAACGTTTGGTGAAAATTTCAAGTATCTTAAACTTTTTCTTTTTTGAAATAAATCAATAGATTTGGTCGAAAACTAGTTTTGCGTAAATATTTCCGTTTATCTCTAATTTTTTTCCGACGTGTTTGGAAACTACCAGGAATTTTCCATTTTTACAGCACAAAAGTACCAACTAGATTTACTTTTCATATAGATAAATTACTGAAGTCGAAAATCGAAGTATTATTTCGACTAGATACCGTGTATACAGACACAAAAATAAATAAAAAATCAACAAATAATAAATACACATCATTGTAAAATCAATACATTTATCACTCACGAATCCAAAACACAAATCATTATAGTAAAATTAACATATTTTTCGCTCCGCTAAGAATCTAATATATTATATATTATATTTCAGTTTTAAATAACGAACATTTGGAAAAAAAACGTCAACACGTAGATGTGAATGATGTGTTAGATTATTTAAAATTTAACATTTATCCGGGAAATATTTCTACTAAAAATGAGAAATCAAACTTTAGAAAACAATGTAAGCCTTTTCAAATAGAAAACGGACGTTGTTTTATAAAAAGACACATACACGTGTTATTAGTAATACAGATGAACAACTTCGTATTATAAAGATGATGCATTGTGGTTCAGACTATTCAATTGAAGCAGCCTCCGCTTTGTCAGCCCACAGAGGTCGTGACACCACCCAACGTTTGATTAAACAGAGGTACGTAATGAATAAAACTAATTATAGTATTAGTATTATACAAGTTTTAGAGCTTTATACATGGCCAAATGTACCTTAACTGTGGCACTAGATTTATTTTTTCTAATATTATTATTGTCAATATTAGTTTTGAAGGTAACATTTTGACTTTTTGATAGTATATTATTATTCTAACATTTTTTTTATTTAGATATTTTTGGTACCATATGTCTGACGATGTTAGGGATTTTGTAATGCGATGTCATTCTTGTCAAAGAGTGAATCCAACTTCATTAAAAGTGGTTCCTGAATTGAAATCTGTGGAAATTCCAAAACAGGTAGGTACTTACCTATGTGTTATGTTGGAAAATTTATAAAAAAAAACGAATGAATGTATAAACATTTATGAAAAACATAAAACAATAAAATATACTTTATTTTTTTTGTGACAGTACGTAATTTACCACGGTTAAAAAAAATGAAAATAAATACATACTATTTTTTTATAGATATTTAAAGTTCAAATGTTGACGAAATTGGATGTTTAAAGAAAAAATATCCATTTTTAGCTATTTTATTGTAAATCTTAAAAACTCGGAGTGCCTCGAATCGTTTTCTATTACGTATATTATATTATTAAAATTTACTATATGTCTTTTGTATATGTACAAAATGAAATTTAAAATTTTTTAGATTCATTATTGGGGCTAGGGACTTCATGCCATAAAAAAACCTTAAAATATGCATACATTTATGCCCTAAAAAATCTCTTCTTTAGAATGAATAAAATACATTTAGCCATTTAGGTTTAAGTACCTATTATAGGTATATTATTATTATTGGGCAGGCGAGTTGCGTTATCTCAGCGAACGGAGTATAGCCTGTGTGAATGCCGGGCAAAAATTCCCCATTAATAAAATCATATAAAACATAAATTGTACATTTGTTAATTTATTATACCAATTGTAAATTTGTATACATATATTTAATATTTATAAGTTACAAGCTATAGGTATATTTTACTAACGTTTATTTCGTAAATTACCCGGATAATATGTTTAAAA
>NW_021770576.1:26383-28104 GCF_005508785.2 Acyrthosiphon pisum
GTTTTCGTCAGAAACTTGTGTAGGGATGATCGGAAAGGTGGTTGGCGTCAGATACCGTGGAATGGTCCATATGAAATAGTATCTATTCACTCTGGCAATACATGTGTACTCAAAAATGAGTTCAAAGTCTTGAAAAAAAAAATTCATTTGAAAAATTTAAAAATGTACAATGAACCGATGGAAAATAAAACGGAAGAAAAATATGATGTGACAAGTCTGGAAGCAAAAGTAGCGGCACTGACAGTTTTAAAGATGTCGATAATTTGCAAGTGAAGGATATTGAATATACCAAATCAAAGCTGGATGAGTTGAAGGATAAACAAGTATTTAATCCCGTGACGAAGCCATGGCAGTTGAGACAGAACAAGATTTTAAATCTTAAAATAGAAAAGAATTTGATTTATAAATACCGTGGAAAAATTCTCGGAGAGCCAACAAAAATCATAAATATTATTGGTGATGGTAATTGTCTCTATAGGTCTTTATCTTACTGGATAACCGGAACAGAAGATCATCATTTGAAAATACGAAACTTGATTGCTATGATACTGTATATACATCTATGCAATATGTTTAATACAACTGATACATATTATTTCATAATTCATTCATTAATATACGATTAATAAACGATCATTAATATCTATTTCCCCACTTTTTTTTTTTGAACAAAAAATAATTATTTAAACGATTAAGTTAAATTTAACTATATGGTAAAAAAGTAAAAATTGATTTTTAATGAGTATATGAAAACATAATACGACTATAGAGTTTTTAAAAATAAACAAAATCTTGGTAGGTATAACAGAATAATTTTTTTTCAAATTTTAGAGTATGTAAAATAAAAATAATGGTACCTACTACCTAGCTACTTATAAAACTAAAATAAATTATTTAAGGAAATAAAGGGCTCTAAGAACATAAGATTGACTCGTGTATAGTTAAGAAGAGTAAAATTAAAAATTATTTTCAATAATTTTTAAATCAAAATAAATCCGATGAATAGATTTCAACATAATTTTAAAAATCAAAACATTTTTCTTGAATACAATACATTTACAAAATATAAGTTATTTTTACTTTATTAGATATTTAGATGTATATTATTTTAGGTAGTGAAGTCAAATGAAAACATTGAAAAGTATGTTGGAGGGAAGAATAAACTTCTTCAATATCTCGAAAAAAATATAGAAAATGACGGTAAGTATTAAAATTATTTATTATAAAAATTATATATTTACTAAACCTACACAACTGAAAAATTATAATTAACATTTCTGATTTTTAGGTGTATGGGGAACTGATGTCGAAATATTTGCTGCTGCTTTTTTACTAAAGACATCAATTTATGTTTATTCTACAGTGACAAATAAGTGGCAAATATTTAACAAATATATGGACTTAAAGAAAAAAGTCATGAGGAATGAAAAGTGCATTTATTTAAGAAACATCAACAATGTACACTATGATGTCGTTATGGATGTATAATTATGTTATTTATTACATACGAATATTACATAACTTATTTTATTATATTTATATTTTATATTTTAAAACAATTGAGTAGATTTCAGAAGTGTTGGTGAGGTCTAGGTGGGGTAAGTGCTCTAATCTGTTTATAAAAAATACAATCTTTCAATTTTAAAGTTGATTTCATGAATATCACGAAGTTTAATAGTAATTGAATGTTGTATGATGTTGGTTACACTTTAGGATATTAA
>NW_021770576.1:29628-31797 GCF_005508785.2 Acyrthosiphon pisum
AATTATAATAATAACAACTTTTGTAGTTTTGTCAGATAATACATTATTTGTGTTCTATCGTTGTACCCACGCGAGTTCTATGTGCAATTTCCCATTGTCCTTTCAAAGTAAATTATTATAACATTTTTTTTGGTTTTAAAACATCTTCAAAACAATAGAAAAAAACAAAAAAAAATATTTTGTTTAAAACAAAAAAAAACAACAGAAATGAATAAAAAACTGTTTTTTTTGTTTAAAATGAAAAAAACTGTTTTTTTCCAAACCCTGCAATAAAAAGTACTAACCATTTTGTAAATATTTTAATTTTTTTAAAGCGTCAGTAAAGCACAAAATATGTTATTATGTTTATTTATTAAAAAAATTAAAGTCAGGTATTTATAATACATAATATTATGTATAAAATATACAGACTTTAATATTTTATGGGTACATACTTTATATGAATACAATATAGGTAACTATACAGTCTACATGGTATGTTTGTTTTTGTAATTCGCTTATATTCCTCAAATTATAATTAATAATGTTTAATATGGCACTGAAAATGTATTTTTGTTAGTTTTCACTAGGATCTAAACATATATCAACTTACCGACAACATTTCGGAATGCTGTTATTCTTTCAACCAATACATTTAGCTGACCACAAATATTTCTTCAGCTATTGTCATCCACATTTAGGTTAAATTACAGTTTATTTAGCTTACTTTGGGTGAGCCAGTAAGTCAAATTATAGTGGAATATAATTAAAGAAAGCTTGTAGAAAAACATTAATTTATTTTTATTTTTTATTTTTATCACAATATCCATTAGGTACTTATAATATGTTATACATCAACAACAAACCGTGATACTATCATAGATATATAAAAGTATACTTTGGAAGTTTCTAGTAACTACAAATAATATTATACAATCACAACAAAATAATTAAAATAGTTATTCTAGGTTTTTTAATATGTAATTACTAATTTCGTTCAAATTTGAATTTAAAATAAAAATAAACTGTGCTTATGTATTTTCTTGATTTTTTGGTATCAAAATTAATTATTTACGTGGAATCTTTTTTTAAATTTTCAATCCTTAGATATAAAATTTAAATTTTTAACTACAAAATAATTATTCAATTTTAAATTTCATAAATTTCGTCAAAATATGAACTTCAAATGCTTATAAAAAAAATTGTGCCTATGTAGGTATTTTTAATATTATTCAACTGTTATTGTAATAATATATCAGGAGACTTTCATTAAATTCTCACGCTTTTTGACCCAACAAACAAAATTTTATTGATATTTATAGAAAAAAAAAACTAAAAAAATTGAAAACTTAGAATGTCCGTTCGAGAAACAGCTCAAAAAGAGTTAAAATATTTTAAAAATTGTATGGTGTATAGAAAATGAAAATATTAACATTCAGTGAAATTTTCAAATATCTATAGTCATTCATTTTTTAATTACAATAAAATAAGAAAATCGTCATGAGAAATCAAGCGAATATCAAATGATGTAAAAATATGAATTTCAAACGCTGATAAAAATTTAATTTGACTTTATCTTGTATACATTTTTTTTTTTTTGATAAAGGTAGACAATATTATGAGGAATCTTGTATTACATTTTCAACTCTTAGGTTTAAAAAGAAAAATTTTTACGAATTCTTAACCCAAAATAAATTGTTAATTTTCTGGATTTTAACATAATTTGTCAATTTTTTAACTTTAAATGCTAATAAAAAAAAAAACTGTGATAAAGGATTTTTAATTTTTTTCATCTGCCTTTGAAACAATATAATAAGAACCTTTTATTGAATTTTCAAGTATTTTTACTCATCAAATAAGGTTTTATTGACATTCATAGAAAAAAAAACTAATAATATTGGAAACTGAAAACGTTCCTAAACAGTTCAAAACATATCAAAATATTTTGAAAATTTTATCATGTATAGAAAATGGAAATATAAACAACCAGTGAAAATTGCATGTATTTACGGTCATGTGTTTTAAAGTTACACAAAAAATTTAAATCAATTCTCGAAAACAGATTTTGCATAAAAATTCCCGTTTTTCCTTAATTTTTCTTTTGTTTTTCACGGCGCTTTTGAAAACTACTGGAAGTATTTCACTTTTGCCCCCCCCCCTCCAAAGTACCAACTGGATTCACTTTCCTAT
>NW_021770576.1:31847-40331 GCF_005508785.2 Acyrthosiphon pisum
ATGATATATCATCCAGATAAAAATAAAGGAAGTGGAGAAGCTGCAAAAATTTTCCGTGATATAACTTCAGCATATGAAATCTTGGGAAATATCCGTCAAAGAAAATTATATGATAGTGCAGCTAACTTAAATCAAAATTCTTCTCAATTTACTACTAAACAACAACCTTTTGAAACAATGTATACAAAAAATGATATTTATAAAACCAATGTCCGTAGCAGAGACTATAATTTTGAACAGTGGTCTAAGGCTCAATATACAAATGTATTTAGGCGACACCATGAAACTCGACAAAAACATACAAGAAACAAAATTAACGATGAATATGCAGAAAGACAAAATTCATATAATTTATTGACAATTATGGTCTTTGCAAGTATTTTTATTTTAATTTCAATGTTTGAACACGTGAAAAAAATACTTATTGAACGCAATAGAGTAAAAAGAATTTCTGACAAAAATATACAAGATGATTAACATAAAAGATGCGTATT
The DNA here is from genome assembly GCF_005508785.2 of Acyrthosiphon pisum. Classification (NCBI taxonomy): domain Eukaryota; kingdom Metazoa; phylum Arthropoda; class Insecta; order Hemiptera; family Aphididae; genus Acyrthosiphon; species Acyrthosiphon pisum. Next base: position 32,342 of record NW_021770576.1, read on the forward strand.
ATCGACTATCAATGATATATCATCCAGATAAAAATAAAGGAAGTGGAGAAGCTTCAAAAATTTTCCGTGATATAACTTCAGCATATGAAATCTTGGGAAATATCCGTCAAAGAAAATTATATGATAGTGCAGCTAACTTAAATCAAAATTCTTCTCAATTTACTACTAAACAACAACCTTTTGAAACAATGTATACAAAAAATGATATTTATAAAACCAATGTCCGTAGCAGAGACTATAATTTTGAACAGTGGTCTAAGGCTCATTATACAAATGTATTTAGGCGACACCATGAAACTCGACAAAAACATACAAGAAACAAAATGAACGATGAATATGCAGAAAGACAAAATTCATATAATTTATTGACAATTATGGTCTTTGCAAGTATTTTTATTTTAATTTCAATGTTTGAACACGTGAAAAAAAATACTTATTGAACGCAATAGAGTAAAAAGAATTTCTGACAAAAATATACAAGATGATTAACATAAAAGATGCGTATTATCGACTATCAATGATATATCATCCAGATAAAAATAAAGGAAGTGGAGAAGCTGCAAAAATTTTCCGTGATATAACTTCAGCATATGAAATCTTGGTAAATATCCGTCAAAGAAAATTATATGATAGTGCAGCTAACTTAAATCAAAATTCTTCTCAATTTACTACTAAACAACAACCTTTTGAAACAATGTATACAAAAAATGATATTTATAAAACCAATGTCCGTAGCAGAGACTATAATTTTGAACAGTGGTCTAAGGCTCATTATACAAATGTATTTAGGCGACACCATGAAACTCGACAAAAACATACAAGAAACAAAATTAACGATGAATATGCAGAAAGACAAAATTCATATAATTTATTGACAATTATGGTCTTTGCAAGTATTTTTATTTTAATTTCAATGTTTGAACACGTGAAAAAAATACATATTGAACGCAATAGAGTAAAAAGAATTTCTGACAAAAATATACAAGATGATTAACATAAAAGATGCGTATTATCGATTATCAATGATATATCATCCAGATAAAAATAAAGGAAGTGGAGAAGCTGCAAAAATTTTCCGTGATATAACTTCAGCATATGAAATCTTGGGAAATATCCGTCAAAGAAAATTATATGATAGTGCAGCTAACTTAAATCAAAATTCTTCTCAATTTACTACTAAACAACAACCTTTTGAAACAATGTATACAAAAAATGATATTTATAAAACCAATGTCCGTAGCAGAGACTATAATTTTGAACAGTGGTCTAAGGCTCATTATACAAATGTATTTAGGCGACACCATGAAACTCGACAAAAACATACAAGAAACAAAATTAACGATGAATATGCAGAAAGACAAAATTCATATAATTTATTGACAATTATGGTCTTTGCAAGTATTTTTATTTTAATTTCAATGTTTGAACACGTGAAAAAAATACTTATTGAACGCAATAGAGTAAAAAGAATTTCTGACAAAAATATACAAGATGATTAACATAAAAGATGCGTATTATCGACTATCAATGATATATCATCCAGATAAAAATAAAGGAAGTGGAGAAGCTGCAAAAATTTTCCGTGATATAACTTCAGCATATGAAATCTTGGGAAATATCCGTCAAAGAAAATTATATGATAGTGCAGCTAACTTAAATCAAAATTCTTCTCAATTTACTACTAAACAACAACCTTTTGAAACAATGTATACAAAAAATGATATTTATAAAACCAATGTCCGTAGCAGAGACTATAATTTTGAACAGTGGTCTAAGGCTCATTATACAAATGTATTTAGGCGACACCATGAAACTCGACAAAAACATACAAGAAACAAAATGAACGATGAATATGCAGAAAGACAAAATTCATATAATTTATTGACAATTATGGTCTTTGCAAGTATTTTTATTTTAATTTCAATGTTTGAACACGTGAAAAAAATACATATTGAACGCAATAGAGTAAAAAGAATTTCTGACAAAAATATACAAGATGATTAACATAAAAGATGCGTATTATCGACTATCAATGATATATCATCCAGATAAAAATAAAGGAAGTGGAGAAGCTGCAAAAATTTTACGTGATATAACTTCAGCATATGAAATCTTGGGAAATATCCGTCAAAGAAAATTATATGATAGTGCAGCTAACTTAAATCAAAATTCTTCTCAATTTACTACTAAACAACAACCTTTTGAAACAATGTATACAAAAAATGATATTTATAAAACCAATGTCCGTAGCAGAGACTATAATTTTGAACAGTGGTCTAAGGCTCATTATACAAATGTATTTAGGCGACACCATGAAACTCGACAAAAACGTACAAGAAACAAAATGAACGATGAATATGCAGAAAGACAAAATTCATATAATTTATTGACAATTATGGTCTTTGCAAGTATTTTTATTTTAATTTCAATGTTTGAACACGTGAAAAAAATACTTATTGAACGCAATAGAGTAAAAAGAATTTCTGACAAAAATATACAAGATGATTAACATAAAAGATGCGTATTATCGACTATCAATGATATATCATCCAGATAAAAATAAAGGAAGTGGAGAAGCTGCAAAAATTTTCCGTGATATAACTTCAGCATATGAAATCTTGGGAAATATCCGTCAAAGAAAATTATATGATAGTGCAGCTAACTTAAATCAAAATTCTTCTCAATTTACTACTAAACAACAACCTTTTGAAACAATGTATACAAAAAATGATATTTATAAAACCAATGTCCGTAGCAGAGACTATAATTTTGAACAGTGGTCTAAGGCTCATTATACAAATGTATTTAGGCGACACCATGAAACTCGACAAAAACGTACAAGAAACAAAATGAACGATGAATATGCAGAAAGACAAAATTCATATAATTTATTGACAATTATGGTCTTTGCAAGTATTTTTATTTTAATTTCAATGTTTGAACACGTGAAAAAAATACTTATTGAACGCAATAGAGTAAAAAGAATTTCTGACAAAAATATACAAGATGATTAACATAAAAGATGCGTATTATCGATTATCAATGATATATCATCCAGATAAAAATAAAGGAAGTGGAGAAGCTGCAAAAATTTTCCGTGATATAACTTCAGCATATGAAATCTTGGGAAATATCCGTCAAAGAAAATTATATGATAGTGCAGCTAACTTAAATCAAAATTCTTCTCAATTTACTACTAAACAACAACCTTTTGAAACAATGTATACAAAAAATGATATTTATAAAACCAATGTCCGTAGCAGAGACTATAATTTTGAACAGTGGTCTAAGGCTCATTATACAAATGTATTTAGGCGACACCATGAAACTCGACAAAAACATACAAGAAACAAAATTAACGATGAATATGCAGAAAGACAAAATTCATATAATTTATTGACAATTATGGTCTTTGCAAGTATTTTTATTTTAATTTCAATGTTTGAACACGTGAAAAAAATACTTATTGAACGCAATAGAGTAAAAAGAATTTCTGACAAAAATATACAAGATGATTAACATAAAAGATGCGTATTATCGACTATCAATGATATATCATCCAGATAAAAATAAAGGAAGTGGAGAAGCTGCAAAAATTGTACGTGATATAACTTCAGCATATGAAATCTTGGGAAATATCCGTCAAAGAAAATTATATGATAGTGCAGCTAACTTAAATCAAAATTCTTCTCAATTTACTACTAAACAACAACCTTTTGAAACAATGTATACAAAAAATGATATTTAACCAATGTCCGTAGCAGAGACTATAATTTTGAACAGTGGTCTAAGGCTCATTATACAAATGTATTTAGGCGACACCATGAAACTCGACAAAAACGTACAAGAAACAAAATGAACGATGAATATGCAGAAAGACAAAATTCATATAATTTATTGACAATTATGGTCTTTGCAAGTATTTTTATTTTAATTTCAATGTTTGAACACGTGAAAAAAATACTTATTGAACGCAATAGAGTAAAAAGAATTTCTGACAAAAATATACAAGATGATTAACATAAAAGATGCGTATTATCGACTATCAATGATATATCATCCAGATAAAAATAAAGGAAGTGGAGAAGCTGCAAAAATTTTCCGTGATATAACTTCAGCATATGAAATCTTGGGAAATATCCGTCAAAGAAAATTATATGATAGTGCAGCTAACTTAAATCAAAATTCTTCTCAATTTACTACTAAACAACAACCTTTTGAAACAATGTATACAAAAAATGATATTTATAAAACCAATGTCCGTAGCAGAGACTATAATTTTGAACAGTGGTCTAAGGCTCATTATACAAATGTATTTAGGCGACACCATGAAACTCGACAAAAACGTACAAGAAACAAAATGAACGATGAATATGCAGAAAGACAAAATTCATATAATTTATTGACAATTATGGTCTTTGCAAGTATTTTTATTTTAATTTCAATGTTTGAACACGTGAAAAAAATACTTATTGAACGCAATAGAGTAAAAAGAATTTCTGACAAAAATATACAAGATGATTAACATAAAAGATGCGTATTATCGACTATCAATGATATATCATCCAGATAAAAATAAAGGAAGTGGAGAAGCTGCAAAAATTTTCCGTGATATAACTTCAGCATATGAAATCTTGGTAAATATCCGTCAAAGAAAATTATATGATAGTGCAGCTAACTTAAATCAAAATTCTTCTCAATTTACTACTAAACAACAACCTTTTGAAACAATGTATACAAAAAATGATATTTATAAAACCAATGTCCGTAGCAGAGACTATAATTTTGAACAGTGGTCTAAGGCTCATTATACAAATGTATTTAGGCGACACCATGAAACTCGACAAAAACGTACAAGAAACAAAATGAACGATGAATATGCAGAAAGACAAAATTCATATAATTTATTGACAATTATGGTCTTTGCAAGTATTTTTATTTTAATTTCAATGTTTGAACACGTGAAAAAAATACTTATTGAACGCAATAGAGTAAAAAGAATTTCTGACAAAAATATACAAGATGATTAACATAAAAGATGCGTATTATCGACTATCAATGATATATCATCCAGATAAAAATAAAGGAAGTGGAGAAGCTGCACAAATTTTCCGTGATATAACTTCAGCATATGAAATCTTGGGAAATATCCGTCAAAGAAAATTATATGATAGTGCAGCTAACTTAAATCAAAATTCTTCTCAATTTACTACTAAACAACAACCTTTTGAAACAATGTATACAAAAAATGATATTTATAAAACCAATGTCCGTAGCAGAGACTATAATTTTGAACAGTGGTCTAAGGCTCATTATACAAATGTATTTAGGCGACACCATGAAACTCGACAAAAACATACAAGAAACAAAATGAACGATGAATATGCAGAAAGACAAAATTCATATAATTTATTGACAATTATGGTCTTTGCAAGTATTTTTATTTTAATTTCAATGTTTGAACACGTGAAAAAAATACTTATTGAACGCAATAGAGTAAAAAGAATTTCTGACAAAAATATACAAGATGATTAACATAAAAGATGCGTATTATCGACTATCAATGATATATCATCCAGATAAAAATAAAGGAAGTGGAGAAGCTGCAAAAATTTTCCGTGATATAACTTCAGCATATGAAATCTTGGGAAATATCCGTCAAAGAAAATTATATGATAGTGCAGCTAACTTAAATCAAAATTCTTCTCAATTTACTACTAAACAACAACCTTTTGAAACAATGTATACAAAAAATGATATTTATAAAACCAATGTCCGTAGCAGAGACTATAATTTTGAACAGTGGTCTAAGGCTCATTATACAAATGTATTTAGGCGACACCATGAAACTCGACAAAAACATACAAGAAACAAAATGAACGATGAATATGCAGAAAGACAAAATTCATATAATTTATTGACAATTATGGTCTTTGCAAGTATTTTTATTTTAATTTCAATGTTTGAACACGTGAAAAAAATACTTATTGAACGCAATAGAGTAAAAAGAATTTCTGACAAAAATATACAAGATGATTAACATAAAAGATGCGTATTATCGATTATCAATGATATATCATCCAGATAAAAATAAAGGAAGTGGAGAAGCTGCACAAATTTTCCGTGATATAACTTCAGCATATGAAATCTTGGGAAATATCCGTCAAAGAAAATTATATGATAGTGCAGCTAACTTAAATCAAAATTCTTCTCAATTTACTACTAAACAACAACCTTTTGAAACAATGTATACAAAAAATGATATTTATAAAACCAATGTCCGTAGCAGAGACTATAATTTTGAACAGTGGTCTAAGGCTCATTATACAAATGTATTTAGGCGACACCATGAAACTCGACAAAAACATACAAGAAACAAAATTAACGATGAATATGCAGAAAGACAAAATTCATATAATTTATTGACAATTATGGTCTTTGCAAGTATTTTTATTTTAATTTCAATGTTTGAACACGTGAAAAAAATACTTATTGAACGCAATAGAGTAAAAAGAATTTCTGACAAAAATATACAAGGTGATTAACATAAAAGATGCGTATTATCGACTATCAATGATATATCATCCAGATAAAAATAAAGGAAGTGGAGAAGCTGCAAAAATTGTACGTGATATAACTTCAGCATATGAAATCTTGGGAAATATCCATCAAAGAAAATTATATGATAGTGCAGCTAACTTAAATCAAAATTCTTCTCAATTTACTACTAAACAACAACCTTTTGAAACAATGTATACAAAAAATGATATTTATAAAACCAATGTCCGTAGCAGAGACTATAATTTTGAACAGTGGTCTAAGGCTCATTATACAAATGTATTTAGGCGACACCATGAAACTCGACAAAAACATACAAGAAACAAAATGAACGATGAATATGCAGAAAGACAAAATTCATATAATTTATTGATAATTATGGTCTTTGCAAGTATTTTTATTTTAATTTCAATGTTTGAACACGTGAAAAAAATACTTATTGAACGCAATAGAGTAAAAAGAATTTCTGACAAAAATATACAAGATGATTAACATAAAAGATGCGTATTATCGACTATCAATGATATATCATCCAGATAAAAATAAAGGAAGTGGAGAAGCTTCAAAAATTTTCCGTGATATAACTTCAGCATATGAAATCTTGGGAAATATCCGTCAAAGAAAATTATATGATAGTGCAGCTAACTTAAATCAAAATTCTTCTCAATTTACTACTAAACAACAACCTTTTGAAACAATGTATACAAAAAATGATATTTATAAAACCAATGTCCGTAGCAGAGACTATAATTTTGAACAGTGGTCTAAGGCTCATTATACAAATGTATTTAGGCGACACCATGAAACTCGACAAAAACGTACAAGAAACAAAATGAACGATGAATATGCAGAAAGACAAAATTCATATAATTTATTGATAATTATGGTCTTTGCAAGTATTTTTATTTTAATTTCAATGTTTGAACACGTGAAAAAAATACTTATTGAACGCAATAGAGTAAAAAGAATTTCTGACAAAAATATACAAGATGATTAACATAAAAGATGCGTATTATCGACTATCAATGATATATCATCCAGATAAAAATAAAGGAAGTGGAGAAGCTTCAAAAATTTTCCGTGATATAACTTCAGCATATGAAATCTTGGGAAATATCCGTCAAAGAAAATTATATGATAGTGCAGCTAACTTAAATCAAAATTCTTCTCAATTTACTACTAAACAACAACCTTTTGAAACAATGTATACAAAAAATGATATTTATAAAACCAATGTCCGTAGCAGAGACTATAATTTTGAACAGTGGTCTAAGGCTCATTATACAAATGTATTTAGGCGACACCATGAAACTCGACAAAAACGTACAAGAAACAAAATGAACGATGAATATGCAGAAAGACAAAATTCATATAATTTATTGACAATTATGGTCTTTGCTAAGTATTTTTATTTTAATTTCAATGTTGAACA
>NW_021770576.1:40431-41170 GCF_005508785.2 Acyrthosiphon pisum
GGTTGTTACAGAATATTTATCTTTATCGTCATAATTAATATCAATAGGTAGCATAGCATCACGTTGATATAACATTTTAAATGGCGTGTATCCAGTGGAAGAATTCTGTGCCGTTCTATGTGCAAATAAGACACCTTGTAAAATATATGGCCATTGCATTACATTCTCCTGCAATACTTTCAACAAACAATTTTTAATTGTACGGTTTTGACGTTCAACCAGACCGTTGGCTTGCGGATGATACCCCGATGTAACTCGTTGTTCAGTCCCTGTGAGACGAAATAGCTCGTCGTTCAGGTTATTTACAATTTCTCTCCCCTGGTCGCTAATTTGTATTTTTGGACACCCATGGCGGCATATTATTTCGTCATACAAAACCGTGCAACAGTTACTGCTGATTGTCTTTATAGGTCTGGCTTCTGACTACTTTATTCGATCCATCTTCGTATCCTGGTGGTGTACCCATGTATATTTCTTCCTGTAGTTCTCCGTACAGAAATGCTGTCTTGATGTCGAATTGTCGTAATATTAATTTTTCCACAGCTGCTACTGCGAATATCGCCCTTTATTGATTCGTATCTGACCACTGGCGAAAATGTTTCATGGTAATCTATACCATACTTCTGTGAACAACCTTTAATGTCCAATCTGGCCTTAAATTTATCTATATTACCGTCAGTTTTATATTTGGTTTTGAATACCCATGCATTACGTAATGCAACCTTGCCCTGAGGCAAAT
>NW_021770577.1:0-12007 GCF_005508785.2 Acyrthosiphon pisum
GGTTGTAATGACTCGATGAGGTTTGAGCTCTCGTAGTTACAATTTGAATACGACTCAGTGCGTCAGCGTTTGTATTGTTCACTCCTGGTTTGAAATGAATAGTATACTGATACTCTTCCAGCTTGAGGCACCAACGAGTGAGTCTTGATCCTGGATCGGTAATATTAAACAACCATACTAGTACTCGATGATTGGTAATTATATTGAACTTTTGCCCGAATAGATAAGGTCTATACATCTTAATTCCCCACACTATACTGGTTAGCTCCTTCTCGGTTGTGTTGTAGTTGACTTCTGCCTTATTTAAGGTACGAGATGCAAATGCTATCGGCAAATCTTTTCCTATCGGTCCTTGCGACAGTACACATCCGATCGCGTATTCACTTGCACCACAAGTCAAGTTGAATGTTTTAGAGAAGTCCGGATACTGTAATATTGGAGCCTGTGTCGAGAGGTCTTTTAACTGTTCAAAAGATTGTTGGCAAAGGTCACTCCACCTGAACGTCACGTCCTTTTTTAACAAAAAGGTTAGTGGCTTAGCTATCCGCCCATAGTTTCTGATAAATTTTCTGTAGTAGCCTGAAAGTCCTAAAAAAAACTTAACCTCTTTCACATTTCTTGGAATTGGAAATTGTTTCACACAACTTATCTTCTGAGGATCTGGCTTGACTCCTTCGTCAGTGATTTGATGTCCGAGATAATTAACTTCTTTTCGGAGAAATTCGCACTTCAGTTGTTGAAGTTTGAGATTGTATTTGCGGAGTCTCTGAAAAATCTCGGTGATTTTCTGTGAATGATCATTTAAATCTTTTGCATAGATAATAATATCATCTAGATATACGAATACTTTGATTCCATTTATACCGATTAATACTTTATTCATGAGCTTCTGCAAGGTCCCTGGAGCTCCCTTCAAACCAAATGGCATTCGTTCAAATTCGAAATGTCCCCGGTCTGTAGAGAACGCCGTTTTGCTACGGTCGGAGGGATCCATCGGAATTTGGTGGTACCCATGAGTTGAATCCAAGGTACTGTAATATTTTGACCTCCCTAGTTGGTCCAAAATATCCACGATGTTTGGAAGTGGGAATGCATCCCCTATCGTGACCTCATTCAGTCGGCGAAAATCCACGCAGACACGGTATTTAACCTGGCCATTGACGTCGGGTTTCTTCGGGACTACTAGGAGTGGAGCGTTCCAAAGTGATTCACTAGCTGTAATCACACCTTCCCGTTCGAGGGCCTCCATTTAGTCCGTAATTTCCTGTCTATGCCTTTGTGGTAAACGGTAGGGCTTCACGTGAATTGGCGATACCGCTTCTGAGGTTTTGATCCCGTGTGGCACCACTGTAGTCGCCGACACCCGATCTCCTTCTAAAAAAAATATGTCCAAGTAATCTTGACAGATGGCCACTATTGATCCTTTTTCTTCCGAATTTAGATGATCGGTTTCTAAGTGCTTCTTCCAATCGTTTCAGTCGACTACTGTTTGCATGAGGTTCTTCTTGTCAACCCGTGATTTGTACCGAATGGATTAAAGCTTCCCTGAACTCCTCATGGACCAGTTCCTTTAAATTGGGCATCTTTAGCTTAATCGTTTCTTCAGTAGGGGTGGTGAGTGTTGCTAACACCCTTTTGTTTTGTACTCTGGTTACAGCGTTACTGCACATGACTGATTTCGTGATTTCTTGACTTTCAATGATGATGATTTCGTCTTCTGCGTGGTTCCCTGCTTCTATTCCTACGAGGGCTTCAGTGCGGGGTTGTAGCACTATTTCAGCCCCGTCAGGAATGATGACTTCATTAGTCTGATAATTCAGAATGATTTTGTTTTCCACCATAAATGGCCATCCAAGGATACCATCGTTTGGGATTGGGAATGCAGAATGAACTACTTGGAACATTGCAACTATAATTGTATCCTCGATAAATAGTTCCAATTGTGTTTGTCCCAGTGTGTGTACTATCTGGTCATTAATGCCTTTCAGATGATAGACGACATCTTCATACACGATTGTCCGATCTGTGAGAGAAGATATTTTTATTAGATTAAGCTCACTCCCAGAGTCTAAGAGTAGCTTCGATTTTTTTCTGATGGTCTGTTCAATGTGGCAGATTAGATGGTCTCGATCTAATTCTGCTTTGAAGTAGAGGATTTGTCGTTACTGGTGTTTTTTAACTCGCTCACCGGGCGCCCACAGCTGGCGGCCGATTGCTGCTGGGTTTTCCTGCTGGTTGCCTTCCTATTTGGAGTTCACGTAATTCCTTTTACGGCAATCTTTCAGCAGATGCCCTGGCTTTTTGCAATAGTTACATTCAATTTTCCTAATTGGTGCTGTTGTGGAAGAAGGTCTTGAGTTTGACGTTGTCGGTTTGTTCCTGCAATCCTTTGCCATATGACCAACTTTATTACAGTGGAAATAAGTAGGTTTCTTCGTGGGTTGGTGTGGCGCTCCATATAACTTCTTTGTCGCTTCTTGTGAGTTTCTGACCCGTTCTTCTTCCCTTGCTGCTTGTATGGCCCTGTCTAACGTTAATGGATTCCTTGCCTTTATGAAGTCTTTTAGAGGTCCTAGTCCCTCTACGAATACTTTGATGCTTTGCTTCTTGATGCTTGTTCCTAGCGCTTGAGCTACCTCCCAACTGTGCCCACTTGTCTCTTGCTCTATTATGAGTGTTTGGAGTTGCTCAATCCTATTTGCGTAGTTTGTTACGTTTTCTCCGATTTTCTGTCTTGTTGAATACAACTCTGAGAATAGATATGTAGTCGTCCTCTGCGGTTCCAATGCAGATTTCAACGCTTCCTTTAGTTCAGCCCAAAGTTTTATTTCCTTAAACTTGACTGCCTGACGGGCTTTCCCTGTCAGTCTAACTTGTATTCCTTGGAGTAGTCGAGCCTGTACATGGTCATGTGCGCATGCTAACGCAAACTCGCAATTTTCCAAGAATATCTCTAATTCCTCCTGCTTGTCTCCACTGAACGAGCCTGGCAAGAGTTTTAGAGCAGCCTCCAGTCCTATTGTATCCTCTCTGCGTTCGAATGAATATCGTACACCAGATTTATCTGGATTTTCTTCAGTTACCAGAGGATTTGATATCGCTTGAGTGTCTGCATTTGATTGTCCTTCAGAATTTGCCATGATGCTTTGTTGATTATTACAGGTAACACCCGTTGTTTGAACTGCTCCTTGAGTTTCTGGATTCATGGTTTTGTCACTAGAGTTAAGAGGAGAGGAGGGTAAATTCTGATTTAAAAGATTTTCTTCAATGGATTGGTCTAGGATATTACGGTTGAGTTGATTTTCTGCTTCCCCAAAACTGTATCTACTTCCTCCAAAGTTACGGAGACGTTATGTATTAACTCTGAGTTATGGTCTATTAGTACGCCAGTTCTGATGAAGATGTTATCAGTACTGATATTCTCAATAGAACGTTCGGATTTCGGATTTTCTGGATTTGAGAATCGTACTGGTAAACTTACACGAGGGGTAGTACTTGGCGGTGTTATTGGGTCACCTGATTCGTTATCTAAATTTGGGGATGACCTATCCGAACTGTTTTCCCCTTTTCCGCTCAATAACTATTTAGCTACTCGGCTGATACTTAACGAATTACTAATTTTATGTATATATAAGTGTGTATGTTTACATGCAATTATACATCAATGCTAATGTTAACTACGATATTAATATTATATTAATACAATACTATAGATTTACAATTCTGAATTATACAGAAAGAATTAATAATAATGATAAAAAAAATAGATAATAAAGAAATACGTACTTATTAATTAGTACGGAGTGTAGTCGAGATATGATTTCAATTTTTTTGTTATTATTATTATTTCTTTATTATTTTTTTTTTTTTTTACTCACAGTATCGCAGTTAAAATGATCCTTGCCATAGTTTTTTTTTTTTTTTTATATTTACTGATTTTTAAACACTTCTACGGGATGCTTAGGATGGTCTGTACTGATGTTCGGCTTGGCTTGGCTTGAATTCCTTGGCTGTTAACGACGACTTTCCTCTTCGACTGCGCTTATGGAATCGACATTCGCTAGCCCTGAAACTGCTGGCGCGGAGACCTCTACACCTGTAGTGGGTTTCACTGCTTTCTCACGACTTGTCGTTAATAAACAACGGTTGCGTATTTATTTTGATAACAACGATCGCGTATTTATACTGATTACAACAATCGCGTATTTTTAAACTTAACGTTTATCACGTATTCGAACCGCTAACGCGAGTCGTGTTGTTTATTTACACTTCGCGGCGGCGCTGATTACGAGCGTCGTGCACTGGAGCTCGTGGATATCACTGTTGCTGCGGCTATCAGCTGCCTGCACTATAATATAGTATATTTATATGCGGCGGCGGCACAGGCGTTCGGTTTCGTAATTATTATCACACACAACAAAATGCGTGCGTGCGTAAGTGAGTGCGGTGTTCGGTTTGGGCGGCACTATCGACACGGCGGCGGCGGCGCGTGTATTATGCGTCGTTTGCGTGTGTGTGTGCGCGCTAATAAATTTCAGCGGTACCACGTACAACGGACGCGGCGGCTATGTTGCTCGTATTTCGGATTCGCGTTCGTGTGCGTGCGTGCGCTACTAACCATTCGTTCGGGCGGCGCTACGAGTACGGCGGTACTGCGTACTCCCTTCCTTGTCGTCTTGTACACTGGAGTTTCTGTATAGGTACCTCGATGTTTTTGACTTTTTGGACACTTCGGATTTTCTTCTTTGGATTTTCTTCTTCAGATTTTCTTCTTGTATTTAATTATATTATAAGCATAGATTTACTTTAACTCGAAATTATACGGCATTAACTAACTTATTGTTTAACGAACTGGAATCTACGGATCCCACCACTGCTACCAAAATGTTATGGACGTCTCCACAACCGAGTTTGTTCGTTAGTAAATAAATACGAGGTGTTTGAGTTATCACTAATACTTTATTAATATAATCAATTTTAAAAGAAATTTAGTTGTACAGAATAATTATTAGACTTAAGAAAACAACAGAGGCTCTGCTCGATGGTCTGCCAGGACTACACTGAATATTACACAGACAGCGAGATACGGTAGGGGCTCGCTCGGGCTCAAAACTGTCCACACAGCGAATTCCTTAAGACCGTGTGACTCTGTCTGTTCACACATTAATATGCTTACACACTATACTATATTATACTATTACTATATCTCATACTGCGTATAGCATACAGACAGGGGTTCACAACACCCCCGGACTACATGAAGCATGGGGGTCTAATGACCACCATGTTTCACCTCATCCAGGAGTTCCGATGCTCTGAAACTTTTAGAATTTGTAGGGGAGTGTATGGGTTGCACACACTCTGCTACTTCCGGTCTGTAGAGTCGGGGTAGATTACACTTATACTTAATCAACATGTACAGACTTACAACTATTATTAAAATGATTATAATATAAACTAAAATAAAATGATGGTCCGGATTTACAAATATTTTGGTATCGTTGTACATTTCAGATAATTCTTTCAGTTTTTTAGCATCTTCAGCTAACTGATTAAAATTTTTAAAATATTTATTTGTATCTATTTGCTCGGGTTCACGGCTGTTAATTATTTCTGGTATTTTTAATATTGCGTGCAGGTTTGGATTTTCTGGAACGAAATCTCTATGAATTTCTGATGATATGGTTCTCGATGGTGTTAAGATCAGATTTTCTGTATAAATAACGCAACTATCGGAAATTTGAATTTTTCCTGTACCCGTGAGTAGGATTCTGCTAGAGTTTTGTGCGCATGTTACTATTACTGCTTGCGAAATGCAATAATATAACCACGCGTTTTGCAGATAAAGCTTATGCCAGATTGTAGTATTTAGGTTCATATATTTGAAGTTACACGCTCCTATCGTTTGATACGGGGAATTGTACAAAGATACCTCACAATTTTCCTGGTGTTTAGATTTACTAATAGCCTCAGGATTTACACATAACTTAAAAGAGAACAATGTTTCACATTTTTCATACTGATCGTCGGTTAGACTAAAATGATATTCGTTAGTATCGCTTATTGCCAAGTACTGAGCCTGTGGTTCAATGATTAATATATTACCTATATTTGTAGGTATTGGAAGTGGAATATTATGAAACAGGTTAAACCGAAGATTTGACAATAAGGGTATACCGGTCACAAATACGAGATTCTGATGGATGTACACTACGCTTAACTTGGATGTTCGGAATAATTCAGGAATAGATAAGTGAGATTCAGTTATAGGTAGCTCTAGTGTAGATGGTAATGTCAGTTGTATTTGTTTAAGTTCATGAATCAATTGAGATGGGGGGTAGACATTTGTATGCATCAATCCATTTAATGCCGAGTTGACAATGGATTGGAGGTTTTGAGTTTCCCAAGCAAATTGGTTTAGAAAAACTGTCAATATTGCAGTGTGCTCCAGGAAGGTGTTTTGTATTTCCAATACATTGATTGTTGCCACAGAACGCCTTGATTGTTCTTCTATTCTGTTTATATTCTGCTGCAATTTCTGATCATCTGTTAGTAGTTCATGCATGGTAGAATTAACATTATTCATGACTGAAGAGACTATGCGTATTTGTTCCTGTGATAGATGAACATGTTTATCCTCGGAACGAGCTGGGTCTTCAATGTTTTTGTAAAAGAATTCTGCGTCCTGATCAGAGCAAACTCCAAAAAGAATGTTTGCTAGCCTTCCTACTGCGTTTATCAACCCGCGAGGTTGTCGATTCGGATGTTCAGAAGTTCTGTAATCTGACCCAAGGATTCGTACGACAGAATTGAAATTTGATTCAATTTCTTGCATGAACGGAAACGTGGATTGTATGAAATCCGTATACGCACTGGTTAAGATCGAATCCTCTCTTTTTTTCAATTGAATACAAACGTCGCCCGTTTGATCATTGAATTTTAAGAGTATTTGGTACTTTATGTAATAAGTCGTCAGATTCACGTAAGTGATGAAATCACAATTTGTGTAAGATATGCGAAGAGGTCCCATTGCTTCAAATTATAAGCCTGACGAGTTCTGAAATGAAGTAACTTGAAAACGTCCGCTCTGAGAGTTTGAAAGCCCACAACATACCAGGGAGATTCTGAAACACAATTTAGATTTCATTCATGAAATTTCTTCAAGAGATTTTTGTGCAATTTTACATGTTTATTTTTTTTTAATATTGTCACATTCGGAGAGTCTGCATTAGTTTCCATCACTGTGAATGGCCTTAACCACTTAGGTGCTAATTTTCCTTTACTTGATTTTTCTTGCACTATGACTTTATCACCTTCATTGATTTGCAAAGGCACAGCTGTGTGATTATATCGCTCCTGCGATTTCTGTTTTGATTTCATCTGTTGCTCTGTTACCATCTGGTGCATTTCTTGCATAAGACGTTTCATTTCGTATTGGTAATCTTGATAGTTATATTGAGGTTCTGGCTTACGACTTAGCGAATTTGGTATTGATAATGGATATCCATACACAACTTCATGCGGTTGAAACCCTGTGGAAGTGTGTACTGAAGAATTATGACAGTACATTGCATAAGGAACATGTACATCCCAGTTTTGCGGATTTTTTCCGGAGTAGTTTCGCAAATATTCACCAAGGGTTCTATGACTTCTCTCTAAACTACCGTTACTCTGAGGATGACACGGAGTAGTTGATGTTTGAGAGATATTTAAGAGTTTGCATACTTCTTTGAAAACCTTACTAAGGAATTCAGTTCCACAGTCCGTCACTAAAGATTCAGGTTGCCCATGCAGACATACAAACTGAGTGACAAAATGCTGTGCCACGGTGTTTGCTTCATGATCCTTCATGGCACACGCCTAAGTGAACTTCGAAAAATCATCGATCAAAGTTAAAATATACGAATTCCCGTGGTAAGACTTGTTGAGCGGCCCTACAATGTCCATGAATACTTTTTCGAATGGTTTCGAAGCAGTAGTTATTATCACCATAGGTTCTTTGATGGTCTGGTTTGAAGTTTTGTTAATTTGACATGCAGGACATTTCTTTATGTATTTCCGGATTTGTGCTCTCATGCCCTGCCATTGATACTGTTGTGTAATTTTATTGTATGTGCGCGTTACACCTTGATGTCCACCAAGTGGATTTTCATGAAATTCCTTGATGATCTGTAGTTTGTTATCTGTCGTTAACTCATCGCGGGTGTATATCTGAATATATACAGAAGAGTCACGGAAGATATATCTCAACATATTTCGTACGACTTCCCACTTTAGTCCATCCAGGTCGCAGCCTAGACGCGGGCAAGCGAGGTGTGTAACCTTGTAGTTGACACAGATTGACTTGAGATTCTGTAGACTTTGGAAGAGGATTTCATAACTTGTTTTCTGCCAGAAAAATTCTTTTGTGATTATATAAAACACCTGATGATTGCTCACATTGATTGTTGCAATCTCTGTTATTTGGCATTTTTGTCGACGAAGTTCATTAACTTTTCCAAATCGGTTTCGGAATTCGAATGCGATTCCTTTCCTTGCTTTAAAATCTGCTGATACACAATGAGCTAATGAGATTTCAGCATCTGCGGAAAACAGGTCTCCTGTTCGCTTGGCAATGTTCTTCGTAGGACCCAGTTTAGTTTCATCTGCTTTCAGGAATGCTTGATAACCAGTATCACCTTCCCCATTCGCTTCTAAGTCTGGGTGTTCGTTATCTACTGATTTCAAAGAGGTTTCTTGAGTTTCTGGAGGTTCTGACTGGTTGTAATGACTCGATGAGGTTTGAGCTCTCGTAGTTACAATTTGAATACGACTCAGTGCGTCAGCGTTTGTATTGTTCACTCCTGGTTTGAAATGAATAGTATACTGATACTCTTCCAGCTTAAGGCGCCAACGAGTGAGTCTTGATCCTGGATCGGTAATATTAAACAACCATACTAGTGCTCGATGATCGGTAATTGTATTGAACTTTTGCCCGAAAAGATAAGGTCTATACATCTGTCGTATATTGTAGACAGTCGTCGCTGTATTATTTTTAAATGTAAAAATCAACGTAGCAATTTAAATATTAATATAGGTCAATGAAGCAAGATGTGCTGAGACAGCAAAAACCATTTGACTATATAACACCGCCGTACGCGAAAGGACAGGGGTCCCCGTGGTCACTGAGTGAGTCGGTGAGAACGGGCTACGGCGGTCTGAATCCGCAAAGTGTTTTTTTTATGTTTGTTTAAAAATTCAATAAAAGTGTTTAATTTATATTTGTTTTAAAATTCAATAAAGTGTTCGTCGTGTATTATCCTATACGGGTGATACTACACATCTTAATTCCACACACTATACCGGTTAGATCCTTCTCGGTTGTGTTGTAGTTGACTTCTGCCTTATTTAAGGTACGAGATGCAAATGCTATCGGCAAATCTTTTCCTATCGGTCCTTGCGACAGTACACATCCGATCGCGTAGTCACTTGCATCACAAGTTAAGTTGAATGTTTTAGAGAAGTCCGGATACTGTAATATTGGAGCCTGTGTCAAGAGGTCTTTTAACTGTTCAAAAGATTGTTGGCAAAGGTCGCTCCACCTGAACGTCACGTCCTTTTTTAACAACGAGGTCAGCGGCTTAGCTATCAGCCCATAGTTTCTGATAAATCTTCTGTAGTAGCCTGAAAGTCCTAATAAAAAGACTTAACCTCTTTCACATTTCTTGGAGTTGGAAATTGTTTCACACAACTTATCTTCTGAGGATCTGGCTTGACTCCTTCGTCAGTGATTTGATGTCCGAGATAATTAACTTCTTTTCGGAGAAATTCACACTTCAGTGGTTGAAGTTTGAGATTGTATTTGCGGAGTCTCTGAAAAATCTCGGTGATTGTCTGTGAATGATCATTTAAATCTTTTGCATAAATAATGATATCATCTAGATATACGAATGCTTTGATTCCATTTATACCGATTAATACTTTATTCATGAGCCTCTGGAAGGTCCCTGGAGCTCCCTTCAAACCAAATGGCATTCGTTCAAATTCGAAATGTCCCCGGTCTGTATAGAACGCCGTTTTGCTACGGTCGGAGGGACCCATTGGAATTTGGTGGTACCCATGAGCTAAATCCAAGGTACTGTAATATTTTGACCTCCCTAGTTGGTCCAAAATATCCACGATGTTTGGAAGTGGGAATGCATCCCCTATCGTGACCTCATTCAGTCGGCGAAAATCCACGCAGGCACGGTATTTAACCTGGCCATTGACGTCGGGTTTCTTCGGGACTACTAGCAGTGGAGCGTTCCAAGGTAATTCACTAGCTGTAATCACACCTTCCCGTTCGAGGGTCGCTATTTTGTCCGTAATTTCCTGTCTATGCCTTTGTGGTAAACGGTAGGGCTTCACGTGAATTGGCGATACCGCTTCTGAGGTTTTGATCCCGTATGTCACCGCTGTAGTCGCCGACACCCGATCTCCTTCTAAAAAGAATATGTCCGAGTAATCTTGACAGATGGTCACTATTGATCCTTTTTCTTCCGAATTTAGATGATCGGTTCTAAGTGCTTCTTCCAATCGTTTCAGTCGACTTCTGTTTGCATGAGGTTCTTCTTGTCGATCCGTGACTTGTACCGAATGGATTAGAGCTTCCCTGGACTCCTCATGGACCAGTTCCTTTAAATTGGGCGTCTTTAGCTTTATCGTTTCTTCGGTTGGGTTGATGAGTGTGGCTAACACCCTTTTGTTTTGTACTCTGGTTACAGCGTTACTGCACATGACTGATTTCGTGATTTCTTGACTTTCAATGATGATGATTTCGTCTTCTGCGTCATTCCCTGCTTCTATTCCTACGAGGGTTTCAGTGCGGGGTTGTAGCACTATTTCAGCCCCGTCAGGAATGACGACTTCATTAGTCTGATAATTCAGAATGATTTTGTTTTCCACCATAAATGGCCATCCAAGGATACCATCGTTTGGGATTTGGAATGCAGAATTAACTACTTGGAACATTGCAACTATAATTTTATCTTCGATAAATAGTTCCAATTGTGTTTGTCCCAGTGTGTGTACTATCTGGTCATTAATGCCTTTCAGATGATAGATGACAACTTCATACACGATTGTCTGATCTGCGAGAGAAGATATTTTTATTAGATTAAGCTCACTCCCAGAGTCTAAGAGTAGCTTCGATTTTTTGCTGATGGTCTGTTCAATGTGGGAGATTAGATGGTCTCGATCTAATTCTGCTTTGAAGTAGAGGATTTGTCGTTGCCCGTGTTTTTTAACTCGCTCACCGGGTGCCCACCACTGGCGGCCGGTTGCTGCTGGTTTTCCTGCTGGTTGCCTTCCTTTTTGGAGTTCACGTAATTCCTTTTACGGCAATCTTTCAGCAGATGTCCTGGCTTTTTGCAATAGTTACATTCAATTTTCCTAATTGGAGCTGTTGTGGAAGAAGGTCTTGAGTTTGACGTTGTTGGTTTTCTCCTGCAATCCTTTGCCATATGACCAACTTTATTACAGTGGAAACAAGTAAGTTTCTTCGTGGGTTGGTGTGGCGCTCCATATATCTTCTTTGTCGCTTCTTATGAGTTTCTGACCCGTTCTTCTTCCCTTGCTGCTTGTATGTCCCTGTCTAATGTTAATGGATTCCTTGCCTTTATGAAGTCTTTTAGAGGTCCTAGTCCCTCTACGAATACTTGGATGCTTTGCTTCTTGATGCTTGTTCCTAGCGCTTGAGCTACCTCACAACTGTGCTCACTTGTCTCTTGCACTATTATGAGTGTTTGGAGTTGCTCAATCCTATTTGTGTAGTTTGTTACGTGTTCTCCGATTTTCTGTCTTGTTGAATACAACTCTGAGAATAGATATGTAGTCGTCCTCTGCGGTTCCAATGCAGATTTCAACGCTTCCTTTAGTTCAGCCCAAAGTTTTATTTCCTTAAGCTTGACCACCTGACGGGCTTTCCCTGTCAGTCGAACTTGTATTCCTTGGAGTAGTCGAGCCTGTACATGGTCATGTGCGCATGCTA
>NW_021770578.1:0-2733 GCF_005508785.2 Acyrthosiphon pisum
GATCCGAATGGAAGTACCTACCGACAAAATAGCAATAATTTATCAAATAATGTAAAATTTTAATCAAAGGAATACCACAGACATTTCAATATTATACATATACATACTTCAGCGCCAATAAATTAATGTCTTGATATTGATTAGATTTATTAAAATAAAATGGTCATAATATAATAACTGCTACTAAGTAGACCACATTGGTGTGTAAAATATAGAAATATATATTAAAAATGGCTATTCGTATTCACACAGTTTTACAGTTGTGCTGAAAATGCTTCATTTCCAATCATAATCTCGAGGTATGCATTATTTACTCTGAAATGACACTTGTGAATTATATTTTTTATTTATTAAAATGTCCCATGTGTATATGGCTCTTTAAGTCAGAGTTTAAGCTATCAAATTATAAAAACTAACCTCTAGTGAAACTGATTTAAAGCTGATAAGTAATATTTTTTTAATATTTTATAAAGTTAAATATTTTCTGAATAGGGTCACATATCATTTAAATGAATAATGAAAACTATGCAAATAAGCGATATGAAAAGTTATTTAGTATTAATATAATGAGCATAGTATAGTACTTGTGGATATACGTCTTGTTAAAAACACTTTTCAAAAGTATTTAAAATGGGTAGGTATATAGTTAAATACAAATATTTTCTCTAAAAGCATTTAAAATATTTTCAAATACTTAAATTTTTTTGTTCACATTTTCTGGTCTATTTTAGGTTTTAGATTCATAAATCTAGATTGAGGTAAAATTATAATTTATAAAATAGGGACATTGATACGATTTATAGGTATCTAAACGTTAAAACTGATTACCTAGTGTCTTAGTTATTATACTTAAGTATTTAATATAATAGTTATTTAAGAAGCAAAAATATATAGTACTATTTTCTTGTCGTATCTTACTATAAAATATGTTGTAATTACACGCAGAATGTTTAATGATAAATGTATTAAATCTTCATGGATATAATATTTTACAAATGTTTTTGAATTAAATATTTTTAAATACAAAATATTAAAAACTAAATACTTAACAATATTATTATATACTTGTGTATAAATAAACTCACTAACCTAAATATTTTAAATCCTATGCTAACTCGTACCTATATCTATATAACTTATATAGTAGGTATATTACCTTTCTATATGTAATTATACTCATTCGTTAATAATAGTGAATTAACCAGTCTTGTAGAAAATACTTTAGAAAAAGTATTAAGATACTAATACTAGTATTCGAATAAAAAAATATTAAAAATAATTTAAAATACTATTATCAAAATGTATTTTACGAATACTTACAAAGTATTTGAATACAAATACAAGTATTTTTTTTTTAAATTGTATGGTATATTGTACACCAGTATAGGTATCTATTATGTTACTACTTATCATAGATTTTAACAATTACTATAACTGTCTGACTATTTAGAGATATATTATACATGTTCACATATTTCATTCTGCATCAGATATATTTCAACTAATATTGATGAAAAAAATAAACTAAAGAGTGGTATTAACTATTAATATGGAACTATTTTAAAATTATTAGATTTTAAATATTGTTATTGCCTACTTTTACTATACAAAAGTATAATATTAGTTTTCAACAAAAACAATATTATTTTTATTGTTGTACATTTTTTGTGAAAAATAATAAATTAAAATTAATAAAACGGACGCTATGATATTTTATTACAAGTATTTAAATTTTGTGAAAAATATTTTTAAAAAGTATTAAAATACTTAAAAAAAATTGTATTTAGAATACCATATAAGTACTTCAAAAAGTATTTAAATACAAGTACCCAAATACTTGTATTCGAATACTTTACAAGACTGGAATTAACAATGTCTTTACTTCAGTCTTAAATTAGACAAAACCATCAATTTATTGGAAATTCAGTCCAGTTAGATATTGGTCTTTTAGATAGGTATTTAGCTGATGTTTTTATTATGGTTTCCTTAAGTATATGATATCTACAACCGTCAAACATTTTCTAAGAAGACTGTGCAAACGTAAGAAAAACTTCTTTTAAAATAAAATTTCGAATGGGATTTAATTTATCACTGCTTTGTGTCTTATAATAATTATTATACTATATTTTAATATGCAAAGCTGGGCAGTAACTAGTTAAAAGGTTAAGTTAAAAGTTACTTTTTTTGATAAATTTTAACTTAACTAGTTAAAAAAAAATAGAATATAGAAAATAAATTAGTTAGTAACTAAGTTATTTGTTTTTATAAATAATTGTAACTTACCTTAGTTATTCTGTTAAAATGAAAGTTATTTGTAAAAAGTTATTTACGAATTTTCCTATTATGATTTATGTGATTTATGAACTGTATATTTTTTGTATTGATATTTCTGAGAACCGCGACGGAGGTATATCTACCGACGATTGTAGATATGTATATTATTGTATTTATTACTATAATAGACATATTATTATAGTATACACTAATTATTAATATAATATATATACTATATAGACATATTATAATTACTAATTAGTAGTATTATACTATTAAGCCCGATTCACACTGTTACGGCACGGCACGGACCTTCACAGCACGTAACGGCACGACAAAATATTACATTATTAGTTTAAATGAGTAATTCACATTGATACAGACGACACCACACCGTCACGTTACAGCACGGACCGGACCGACCGACTATCATCCGAAAGATGTTTTGACGGTCCGTAT
>NW_021770578.1:2783-3385 GCF_005508785.2 Acyrthosiphon pisum
ATTATAATAATATTGGAAATCTGTAATTAACTCAGGTTAAAGGTACCCACCTAAATATTAGGTATATTAATATCGACTATTTATCTAAATATCTTGCAATTAATGGTTTATTTTAAATCATAATTATTTAAAGACTTTTGTTATCTCAATTATTTTTATTATTGTTAAACTGTTGTACCAATAAGGGACCTATAGGGAATGTATGGTTAAAATTTCAAGTTTATACCAATACGAAAAGAGCACCACAAAATATTACACTTTTTCGTTGCGCATATTAAAGTCAACAATCAAATACTATTTACCAATTTACCATTATTACCTTAGCCACCTATCTAATAAAGAATTCAAATTTATGATATTGTAAGAAAACTGAAAAGTAACTGTGATAAAATAATGTAAAGTAATTAATTACGATTATAATAATACATTTTTTATTTTTTAATTTTTTATAAGAAATATACAATCTGTACCCTGAAGCACAATAAGAATATGGGCAAAAGCTAAATTACAGTGACATAGAAAAATACATTTTTGGAAGAAGCCACCCAGTAGTGACACTTCCTAAAATAATAATAAATTAAAATAATAATATTGATTTTTAT
>NW_021770578.1:3485-6359 GCF_005508785.2 Acyrthosiphon pisum
GATCATATGTTAAAATAAAAATAATGAACTGTGTTTGCCAACAATTTTGTTTATGTTATTATTTTTATTTTTTTCTGAGCGTTTCATTAGATTACAGATTCAACTATTGAAGTTTATCAAAAGGTAGTTATAAGCAAAAATTGTTTAGCGCTTGTAAATTAAACCTATACCAATTATTTCAATTAAAAGTATTAATGCATATTTTACTAATCTTCAGAGGACCATAGTTAATAAACTAACGAGTCAAAAAGTAATAAATACATTTTTTTGCTGAATTCAAATATTAATTGTTCAGAATCAAAATCAGATAACGTTAATGAACTTTAATTTTATTAAAACAATAAGTTAGTTTTCGTAAAATTCGTTTAGTGAATTTTATATTTTTATCGAGTTATTCACATTTGATTGCGCGTATGAGAGTTGTACATTGCAACCTGCTTTGAATTCGGCTGGTACCGAATTGGTTCCCGAGCTCCAACCCCTCGTGCCGAATTGGTTCCCGTTTGATTCCGCACATTTTCCTTCTTAATATTACAGGCTTATAGGACTGTTAACTTCAAAGTAGGCTTGGTTAAAAATGTGCGTTAATGTGTGTTATAAAAAAATATTATAATAAATAAAATGTTAAATTGTTGATTTGGAAGTCAACTAGTAGTCATCACTTAGGTTAGGTGTACAAAATAAAAATAATAAAATAAAATAAATACAATTATTTAAAATCGTTGATTTGCAAATTTGAAGCAAACTTTCTTTAAGTATTCAACTTGCGTAAGCTTCTTATTAATGTACTCAGTCATACAGATTTCCAAGTATTTGTTATTTCTTTCCTGTTTGCTAGTAAGTTTTCCAGTATATTATTACTTCGAAATTTAATATAATTTAATGTCTGAATGATATACTATAGAGTGTAGGTACATTTATGTTTTATACTATCTAATTTTTTATTTTGTACCAATTATTAAAAATTTAAAATTTAAATTGCAACTGCTTTACCTGTACACAAACGGGAACCAATTCGGCTCAACCTAATAAAATACCTTTTTCAATCGGGAACCAATTCGGTTACTCCATTCACACCACAATAATAATTTACAACTAAACTACTGTATACTGTATACCTTTAATCAATGTCAATTCATTGAAGTTATAAACTTTTTTCTTTTAACATAAATGTAAACAAAAAGTGGGGAAGTGGATGTCGCTCTGCTGTACAGTAGGTTACAAGTGTCTCTTTATAATGGATGGTGTTAAATGATATAATATCATTGTACAACAAAAACTATTCTGAGCGAAAACGGTCAGTCAGCCTATGATATTATACTAAGTATATTTTATTATATTAAGGTGAATAAAGTAATTTATATATATAACCTATTTACGGGGAATTGTTATAAATGTTTAATCCTTAGCTATAAAAGTCGAAATTTTATATATTTTAACTACAAAATTGTCATTAAATTTTAAATGTAATACATTTTGTCAAAATTTGAACATTAAACGATAAAAAAAAATTGTGCCCATGTATTTTTAATATTTTTTAACTGTTATTGTAACAATATATTGGGAGCCATTTATTAAATTTTCACGCTGTTTTACTCAACAAATACAATTTTCTTGATATTTATGGAAAAAAAACTGAAAAAATTGAAAACTGACAATGTCCGTAAACAGTTCAAAAAGAGTCAAATTATTTTCAAAATGTTATCGTGTATAGAAAACGCCAATATAAACATTTAGTGAAATTTTCAAGTATCTACAGTCATTTGTTTTTTAATTACAATAAAATAAGGAAATCGTTACATGACATATCGAGTGAATATCAATTGTTGTAAAAATATGAATTTCAAACGCTCATAAAAATTTAATTTGACTTTCTTGTAAGCATTTTTTTTTTTGATAAAGGTAGACAAATTTATGAGGAATTTTGTATTACATTTTCAAATCTAAGATTTAAAGATAAATTTTTTTTTGGATTTCTAACTAAAAATAATTTACAAATTTTCGTCATCTTTACGTATTTTGTCAATATTTGAACTTTAAATGCTTATAAAAAAAAAAATGTGGCTATGGATTTTCAATTTTTCTCATCTGACTTTGAAACAATATACTAGGAGCCTTTTATAAAATTTTCAAGCTTTTTTAACCAACAAATAAAATTTTATTGATATTTATAGAAAAAAAAACCAAAAAAATGGAAACTTAAAATGTCCGTTAATAGCTCAAAATAAGTCGAAATATTTGGAAAATTTTATTGTGTATAAAAAATGCTAATATAAACATTCAGTCAAAATTTCATGTACTTACGCTCATTTTTTTAAGAGTTGCACCAAAAACCGATTTTCTCGAAAACAGATTTTGCGTACAAATTCTCGTTTTTCCTTTCTGAAAAGAAAATCTAAGCATTTTTTTGTACTAAAAGGTGATGACAGACACAAAAATTAAAAATTAAAAAAAAACACACGTCATTGTAAAATCAATATATTCAATGTTACGTGAGCTCATTTTATTATATATATATTGAAATTTTATGTTTAAAGATAATCTACTACATTTTCAAATCTCATGTATTAAAAATTTGAATTTGAACTCAAAATAATTTGCAAATGTTCACGATTTTGAAGAATTTTATCAAAATTCTAACTTCAGACATCATAGTAAAATCGTAAATCTATGCTCAATTTTTTTTTTTTTAATTGCACTAACTCATGTGGAACTTTTGTTATACATTTTCAAGTTTTTTTACAGAGGGAACAATTGACCTCTATTAGTGTTTAAGAAATGGCGGGGAGAAAACCGTGTATTGATTCAAAAATAGTAGAAGACGAAATTCTTAAATATAAGAATGATATTGTTGGTTCAAACAAGGAAAGTAAG
>NW_021770579.1:0-3564 GCF_005508785.2 Acyrthosiphon pisum
CTCAAGGCTATAAATAGTTCATAAAGAGTTAAACTTTTGTTTTAGAATTTAAGAGAAAATGCTAATATAATTAATATTTGGTGAACATTTTGAGAGTGTATGGTTAATCATTTTGAAAATACACTAAAATCCAAAAAACCGATTAAGGGGAATTAAAGTTACTGCTGAATATCGAATTTCATAACAATTATAAGTTCAAACACTCATAAAAAATTATGTCCAGTTTAGGTGTAAGGTTTATTTTATAAGTAGAAAAATGTATGTGAAATCTTTTATTAACATTTTTAATCTTAGCTATGAAAAGAAAATATTTTATGAATTTCTAACTGAAAAATAATTTAAAATATTTTAAAAGTTTCTCATAGTTATAAATAGCTCAAAAAGAGTCAAAATAATTTTAAGGTAGGACGAATTGTGAGGAACCTTCTATCAAAATTTATAATGTTAGCTATGCAAGGAAAAACTTTTATAAATTTCTAACTGATTTCTAACTAATTTTGATGAATTCTAAATTCTAATATTTGATTTACCTATAATCATTACAAACAATAATTTGAGTTTCTGCTAAAAACTAATAAATAAAAATAAAAACCTTACGTAAAGCTAAAAAAATTGTTTCATATGATTTTTCAATTTTTGGTGTTTTTGAAAAGGGGGTGTTTTGTTGCGCCTATGCCTGTATGTTGTATAATATATTCTATACTGTAGCCTGTAGGATTAAACTAAGTTCTTATGACGACCAGGGAAATGGTTTATATCAGCTTTCTAAAATTCAAACAAGTAACAAAGTAAATTATTATTTTTTTTATAAATTATTAATAACACAATAATATGTGGTTTTATAAGGCATTTCCCACGGTTTTAAGGTAATTTTTTTTAGATTTTAATTTTACATCATATTAATTTAGTCCCTTAGAATTATTATAATAAAATAATTGAGACAAATAAATAAAACAACAAATTCTTAGTAATAAAAATAATATTGTGTTTACTTTTTGGTTTTCAGAAAAATTATGTTTTTTTCATGAATAATAAATATTTTTAGTAAATAAAACTTAAATTCTTTATCTTATAAAATACCTATAAAATTAATTCTAAGTCCACTTAACATAATATTAATAATAATAAACATTACACATTATATCTAATACCCAGGTGCTATATTTAATGATTTTTATTTTATTAATTTGAATAGGCATATTATTAAACATAAGTAGGTACTTAGCAGACATATATCTTTATATTTTTATACTTGCTATGTGTGAATCTAAACAATAATATAGGTATTATCAGTCTTGTAAAGTATTCGAATAAAAGTATTTGAATACTTTTTTGTATTCGAATACTTTTATTTGTATTTTTTATTCATTAAAAAAATACTTTTTTCCGATCCAGAAAAATAGTTTAAAATTTGTGACATGACATATTATAAATCATGAACATTATTTTATTCTTTAAACGAAATATGATATTGGCCCATGATATGATTATTAAAACCAATGTGTTGTATCCCGTATCGGCCAAATCATATGTGGTCAAAATGTATAAATAACTTATGATTACGTTATATGTTTAATTATTAATTAATAAATGTTAATTACCAATCATTCAAAAACTGACAAAAATAGTGGTGAAAAAAAGTATTCTGACAGTATTCGAATACTTTTTAAAGTATTCGAATATGTATTCTGAATATATTTTTTAAGAACTATTCGAATACATATTCTGAATATATTCTGAATACCTTAATTTTCATTTATTCGAATATGTACCTATTCCGAATACAAAATAAAAGTATTCTTTACAAGACTGGGTATTATCGTTATGTTAAAATACTAAAAAGGTACAATAGTAATTTAAAAGTAGTACAATAGTAGTTCTAAAATGTAACAATAGTTGGTAGTTAAATACAAACAACACATTATGTGTGTAGTGTATAATGTATAAAAAAAAAATACAATCTGAACACAAATAAGTGTAATAAGTGGTACTTAGCTTATACATTTTTGTTTACTTTTTTTTTTTTAATAAGACTCACAATTTTTCTAGTTGAAAGAAAACCACCTTTTGTACAATGTCAGCAAAACCTGAAATCATGGAAACTGAAGTCTCCACCAACACGTCTGTAGCCAAGAAGCCCCGCTTTAAGCAAAAAGCTAAAAACGGTAACTCTCGAGCTCGAAATGACGATGCCTTTCGCATGAAAGTTGGGAAAAAGGTTGGTGCCAACTATCGCGCTCAGCGAGCTGCTAAGTTTACCTTGAAGCTGTCATCTGACTCAATAATTTACTGAATTGTGTAAAATATCAATAATTAGCTTATTTAATATATTTGTCACTACTAAAAAATTGAGGAATAAATTAAATTAATTAACTGTCTAAAATATGTTTTTAAATTTGTAAAATAAGAAAAAATCTTCCATTTATTTATGTTGAGTATTAATATTAATATAGTATTAGTATTAATATTACTGGATAAAAATAAACAAACAAATGTATCCCAAATCATTGCATTGTATGACTGATGTCGTGTAGTTTATACGCAAACAACCTCCAGACGGCTTCTGATGGGCTGACGTACCTCGAATTTATGTATGTATAAAAAATATTTAGAACATTGTTGTACGAAAAAAAATCAATAGATATTTAAAATCACATTATTACATATTATTTTATACATATATAAAATATGTAATTATGTCAAAGTATAGTGTAACACTATTGCAATGCTAATAAAGAAGAATACGATAAATGTTGTTTTTGTTGGTTTTTTGGTTCGATATAACAATATATATTAATATTTCTATAATTTGTAACCAATAGAACATGAATACATAAAAAAAAAGGAATTTGAAATAAATGTCTTGTGGTTACACACCACCTATAGTTTAACGCAAGTGTAGTTAAGGTTCACAAAAATAATACAGAACTTTCAAAATAGTCAATCTATCTATATATATAATATAGTATAGGCATTAGGCATTATATATTATTATATAATATACAATCAAAAGTGGTTATAGTAGTATATATTATAATTTATTAAATTTTTTTTTGCATTTTAATTATATTCTATGTACATAACTTAAGTCATTAAGACTTAGTCTAATAAGTGTTAAATGGCTTTCAAAAATCGAATTTATTTCTTTAATTTATAAAAGTTAATAACATGATGTAATTAATTTCTAAATGATATACTGTTCGTGGACAACTACTGTAGTGGTAAGTTATTGTAGTGTGAACAGAGAAATGCTTGTCAAATGAAGCAACTTTTCACAGTTGAGCATACGTTTATGTGTGCATTGTGTGTTGCTAACAGGTACGGATTGTAAGGCACGACAAACTCATTGCTGACCCTGGCCACAGGTCCGTTGTTTGGCCGACAGTACTTTGGGTAACCGCCGTTAGCAATGTAGTCTCTTCGCTGTATTCTTTTAGAAACTTCTTTGAACAACTGTTAGCTTCGCATTGAACACTCTGGACACCAGGTCTGGTCTGTCGCTTGCCGTGGCCCATCTCGGTAGATTCTGTATGATCTCCTGTAATAAAAGGATTAGGCTTTCCA
>NW_021770580.1:0-330 GCF_005508785.2 Acyrthosiphon pisum
GATTAAAACATTTTAATTATAATTTATTACAGAATGTGTAATATGTCACAAAAAATGTCACCGAGCGGCGGAGTGCCGCAGGCGATTGCGCCAACAGCAGAGGAGTAAGATTTATTTATTTATGTAGTTATATGTAGTTGATGGGGATTGAATGTGTAGTTTAGATCCACAAATTGCATTGAATGTATTTTAATCATAGCATTTTATCTACTGCTTACAAAAATACAAAAATAATTTACCTATAAATTACCAAACCTAACCAACCTTGATACCATAAGCTCTAGTGGCCAAACACTGGGGGTGCTAAAATTATGTAGAAAATACAGACCC
>NW_021770580.1:430-693 GCF_005508785.2 Acyrthosiphon pisum
ATGGGGGCTATGCCCCCACACCCCCAAATACCATACTTCAATTTTATAATTACTATAACTATTCCTGAGTAAATCAACAGTATTGTACCTGATAATACATAAGGTACCCATATTAGATTATTTAGGAGATAAAAATAGTAACGTGGTAGTGTTAATGGGTAAAAAAAAATTTGGCCAAGTGGGGTAACACTTTGCTGTACAGTAGCTGTTGAGCATGTCGTTGTAATGGATGTGTTAAATTTGAATTAAATTTGAAAAATTTT
>NW_021770581.1:0-11822 GCF_005508785.2 Acyrthosiphon pisum
AAAAAACATGTATCGTCCAGATGGCACACTGAAGCTACAACTGCAGCAAAGTTTTTTGAGGACACTATTACACTTAAAAAAAAAAAAATGTTTTTGAACAAATTAACACTGCTGCTCACAAAATTATTAGTAATCATCGAGCAATCCTTAAATCAATCACTCAGACATTAATATTTTGTGGAACCCATGACATTTCGATTAGAGGTAAAGAATCAGATTCTGGAAACTTTCAAGACTTATTAAAATTAAGAATGGAAGCAGGAGATACAGTACTAACCAAACATTTTGAAACATGTTCATCAAATTCTAAATATACATCTCATAGAATACAAAACGAATTGATAAGTATTTGTGGTAATATTATATGTAATGAAATTGTAAAATGTGTAAATAACTCAATGGCATTTTCTCTAATGGCTGAAGAATCAGCTGATATCGCTGGTAAAGAGCAATTATCTATAGGAGTGCGTTATGTTACTCAAACATATGATATAAAAGAAGAATTTCTAGTGTTTGTAGAGCTTCAAAAATTGAATGCTGAAGCAATTGCATCATCCATAATCCAGTTTACAAGTAGAGTTGGTCTAGATATGTCAAAATTAGTAGGATTAGGTTTTGATGGATGCTCTACAATGAGTGGAAAAGAAAATGGCGTTCAAGCTATAATAAAAAAACAATATCCAATTGCATGTTTTTTCCATTGTGCATCTCATAAATTAAATTTAGTGGTAAATGACCAAAATAACCTTCCTGAAATCCGCAATTCAATAGGGACAGTCAAAGAAACAATTAAATTCTTTAGAGAAAGTATTTTAAGGCGTCGATTAATTTCCAATATCCCATTGCTATGTGAGACTAGGTGGTCTGAAAAATATAAATCTATTAGAATATTTGATAGTAATTTCTTTGAAATCAAATCGGTTCTCAGTAAGTTGGTTACTAACTATGATACAAATTCTGCTACTAGAACAAAAGCCTATCAACTTTCGTGTGCAACTTCTACTATAGGGTTTATTGTGTGCTTAAAAATTATAGCCAAGTATTCGAAAATATTAGAGCTAATTGTAAACAAATTACAAGCTGTTGATTCTAATTTGCATACAGTACATCAACATATACACTCAAATTTACTAGAAATATTAAAGAAGCGTAGATCGATGTCAGAAGAAAATTTTAGTCTGATATTTAATGATGTAAGAAACTGTGCAATTCAATTTAACTTGGACATACAAATTCCACGAGTAGTGTCAAAACAAACTCATCGTCAAAATATTGTTACATCTACTCCTGATGAGTACTTTCGGATTTCTATATAATATATACCTTATATTGATTCTTTAATTCAATCCTTAGAAATTCGTTTTAGTCCAATAAATGAAATACCATTTAAATTAGAATTTTTACACCCATCGACTATGTTAAAAATGACAAAAATAAATTTTATTGACATTTTAAAAGAATTAGACAACCATTATAAAATAGAAAACTTAGTAGAAGAAGGTCAAACATGGTATGATTATTGGGAGATGATGAAAGAGTCTTCATCAATTAATGAAAAGGAAAATATTTCTTTTTTTTAAAAGATTGTGAATTTTACCCAACTGTTAAGAAAAGTATAATTATTTATATGACTATTCCACCAACAACTTGTAGTACAGAAAGAACATTCAGCACATTACGTCGTGTTAAAACCTGGTTACGTTCAACAATGTGTGAGAATCGTTTATCCGGATTATGTATGTTAAGTTTACATAGAAAAAAAATCGAAGACCTTCATTTAGCTGAAAAAGTTGTTGATGAATTTGGGAAAAATAAAATAAAATTGCAATTTGTGTTCAATTAGTTAATAAAAGTATTTAATTAGTATAAAAGTGTTTGATTATTAATAAAAATTAAGGCTGTCCCCCCCCTGAATTTTCACTTGTGGGCGCCCTTGATACAGCATACAAGTTTTGAGCCAAATGCATTATAGATAAGAACTCTAATAAAAATGTCTAAGCATTTATTTTATTGATTTATAAGTGGTAGTTGCACACATTTTAAATTATTTGTTTACTTAAAAAAGATATGTTGTATCTATATTATAACTTAAAACGTTTTATAACTGGAGTCTGTATGGAAATGGAGTTTTTTTTTTAGGAGAATACTTAAATGCATTAATATACTATCAAGCATTTATAGAGCATAATAGTATAAGAAATTTGCCACTTACACCTCTCACTATTGTCATTTGAAAAGACTATTACATTGATAATTAATATTTGTTTCTCCTATTATCTCAATATTAATATTAATTTGAATAAATTAATTAAATGCTACATAATCTATGATATATCACATAACATTTGTTTTATGTTCTCAACATATAGGCACTTATGTAAACATATAAATTATATCATTTATAATTTTGAAGTTTCACTATAATTAATCAATATTACAAAACATTAAAAACATTAATTGCATACATTTTAATTTGTTGTACCATCAAAACCTTACAAATATTTACAATTCTTACAATCTATTTCTTATAATTTAATAAATTAGCATATTTTTATTCACGCATTTCTGAGAAAATCTATACTCTGTTCAAGTTAAGAAACTTAGATGGTGACCAACTTGTGCACAGGGACAATTGATTTGCAGCAAACTATATTTCTCAACTTGAACAGAGTATACAGTATAACTTATGTATACAAATTATATTATATCAATGTAAAATACAATAGTATTTAAAAGAAATTAGGAACTTTAAAAAAAACTATTAACTAAAAATAAGTTTTTGAGTTAACTGATATTTTTAATGTATTTCACCATTTGTGATTTACCTTAGTCAATAAAGAAATTATATTCTCAAATGCACTATTTGTTTGCAGAGCATTTTACGTTTTGTCCAGACCCATGGCATGGTGACATTATTTCGCGAAAATTATCATGCTGCCACAATACTGAAAATGGTAATAAGAAATAGCAATTAATGACTGATGGATTAGGATCTAGTGATATGAGAAATTCTTTTATTAATATTAACATTTTTTTTTTCTTTACGTAGATTATGTCTTTACCACATTTGCCACCACAGCAGATGCCAGAATTTCCAGAAGACTTTCACATTTTAGGGGGTTTTCTGGCAATCACAAGACTGGCAACACGTATGGGCATACTGATCCGTATTGTTCAGTTAGTGAACTATGTCAGACAATACTGGTTGACAACAGTACGTCCATCCGGGTTTTCCGTTTACGGTGTAAACATCCGTACTAACAATTTTGTGGAAAGTTTTCACAGCATGCTTAAGTCCACCATAGGCATACATCCTCCAGTCTGGTCTTTTTACGGTAATTTATTTTTAATAAAAATATATAGTTGACAATAGCTGGAATTTTGATTGGTTTTTATAATTTTTTGCAGATCAATTACGTTCGGTTGAAAGTAGAGTACGGAGGGAGACGTTACAAACAATCAATGGCCAGCGAGTGAGACAATTAACTATATAGGGTTTACATTTTTGAAATAAATTATAATTTTAATAAATCAAACTTTAAAGGTACGAAGATCTATTGTGTCTAGCAGAAACACAAATAACTGCATTTTGGCTAATGCTCTACGAAACATACGCTATGGCCGCTATGACACAATGGCATATTTAAGAAGAGTATCTTATTCGGTGAGAGGGTATATGAATATGCGAATAGGCCCTTTAGCTAATGGTAGGTACCATATAAATTCAATTGGGTGTATAAACTAAATGACAATAAAATGGAATTATAGAAATCCTTCTTGAAGATTTAATTCCTGGACAGCCACCAATGGTTGGACTTCAGCCTCGGCCACCTGTATTGCCGCCATTCCACATTCATGGAGCTGGTAGACCTAGGAAGGGCCGTAGTTGTCAACGGGCAGCAGCAGTTCCAGAAAATCATGAAATGGTCCGGCATCGAAATGTGCGCCAACAACCAGGTGGTGGTAACCTTCGATTAATTGAAGATCATTGTCTTCTCGGTAATATACAACTATACATTAAAGTTAAAAATACATTATATACTCTAGTTACCATACTTTAAATATAAATATTATAGGGAATTCGGATAATATTGAGGCACCAATCCAGATTCAAGGTAAGCATATAGAAATAAAATATGATAAAAATATATTGTGTCTTAAATCTTAATGAAATATGACATTTTGTTTGTATGATTAGCAAATAATGAAGACCGAAATGTGCCACTTGATCTACCAGGAAACGAAAGTATGCTTTAGAGTATTTCTATAAGTAAAATGTTGGAGTGTCACCCTTGGGCGGTTCTCCACCAAAGTACTAATGTTTTGTATTTTATTCTTCTACGCTCATATGCTTATTGTAACTGTATTACAAATTGTATATTATTCTAACAAATTTAAAAATAATAAATAAAATAAATAATTTATGAATAAATATTTACTATTCTAAAATTTAATTTGTATTAAAGTTGAACTGCCAGATATTGATGATACGTTAGTGGAGGAAGAGGTCTATGAAATAGTTGAACTTGGCATAGATGATGCTCTTGTTGAAGGTAGATTGATTTTAAATGTTATAATACTGAAACATTAGGTTAATAACTTTCAATTTTGTTTCACAACAAAACACTCCACCAACTCAACAGGCAGTTGATTTAGATTTCCCTACATTCGAAGGCAAGTTATTATTATAATAATTTTCTTTTAAAAGGATGTTACACTGACATTTGTTATCGTCTTAGAAGTGTGTAACATACCTAATTTTACTCTCAAAAAATCATGTTTAGCTCCACTAGTTTAAAAATTAGAGTGAATTTACCTCATAATATGTAAAGATAAGATTTTAAAGCGAGTTATAAAAATTTATTTTTAATTTTAAAATTGTAAATTTTATGTACATATTAAAATACTCATAACTTGCTTTAAAGTTAAAATATAATAAAAAGCCTACTTTAAGCCATATAATAAACTTAGCCTTAAATTTTAGAAGAGGGCAATTTAGTCTAATTTTTAAACTAACTGAGCTAAACGTGATCTACTGAGCTTACAATTTTTTATGTTACACACTTGTAAGGAGAAGACAACAAATGTCCTTGTTACGTATTCTTAAACCGAATTGAAAAATAAAAATTCACTTATACTTTTTATTCTATGTTTCATTTGCCTTGAAAGTTGGAGCCAAGTGAATTCGGCCAATATTTTGGTGCCTTGCGGTCACGGATGGTGCTGTGATGAGTGTGCGATTCGACTAGACAAATGCGGAGTTTGCAAAGTAGAATTTCCAACTACACAGCCCATCCGTATAATGCATGTTAACCTAGGAGATTGTAAATATTAATAATGATACAGTAAATTGAAGAATTTTTCTTTTATAATTAAAATATACAATTTTTATTAAAAGGTAAATGGATGCAAAATACCTCATTGCTCGATCCAACTGGAAGCCAGTGCCTTGGATGTTTGCGCCATGTACAATATGTACCAGACCAGGCGCAATACATATTGTTGGACTGTGGCCATGGATGGTATTGTGCGAGCTGCATATCAACACCTCCTGTCACATGTGAGGTCTGTGGCGATATGGTAGATGGTACCTTAAGGATATTTTTAAATTAAAAAAATATTTTTTGTGACTTATTTATATATATATATTTTTTTCTTTTATATAATACAATACTTTTTTTTATATTTAAAATTTCATTTGTTTTGTTTATTAAACTTGTTTCTTTACTAATTTCTTGCTCTGTTTAGTTATTTATTTTATACTAAAATTTTAAGATAGCTAAAATAAATATATCATTTTTATACTTACTTATTAATTATTATTTGGGAGAAATTCTACCAAACTTCCATCAATAGCAGATAATATAATATGTTTTAATTGTTAAACTAAATTGTTACAAAAACGTATTCCAAAAGATAAGAACACCACATAATATTAATTTATCTATCATAGAGATTGGCTCAAACGATTGTAAGACAAAATATTTAAATTTCTTGTTTTGATGTTGATAATTGTTAAAAAGCTTACTCATATAATATCTACTTAATATACCAATTTAAATTTAGGTATAAATCATATAAGCTCTTTGTTTGTCAAAATATGGACAAAATGGTAATTTATATACAACAATAAAAAAAAACAAGTTATTATTTCAAAACCAATATCTCTTAATAGTAATACTTGAAAATGTCATCTATAATGTATTATTGATATAATTGAATTCAAAACATAGTACATCCTGTTTTTTTGGTAATATCTAAAATATTTTCAAATAATAAAATGCCAATTTGCCAATTTAGGTGTAGACAGCTTTTAATCGAATCACAATTAATAGGTACCTTTGTGTTATGGATTCCATCATTCACTGAATAGGATGAATGGATATAAAATTGTTTCTAACTCGTCAACCACAGACAGAGTGGTCTTAGATTAATGTGAAAAGAATAATTAAATTATACAAAACAAATTTACTACAACTTTATTATAGAATCTGGAGTCAACAAATTCTGTTAATAACAAATAGCTTAATGAATTTCAAATTATAAGATATGATTGGGATCAAAGGATATCTGCTAGATATTAAAAGTTTTGTGGGTCAAGCGGCAATTGTTTGCTTCAAATTAATTTTAGTTATACAAGATGGAAGAGCTTTAAATTATCACAAAGAGTGTACCTAAGCAAATATAATTATTACCTTGCCACATTGAAAAAAAAAATGACTTGAGATGGCTAAATAGTCAAAACAAATATTTAAAATATCAAATTTCTAATTTATCAATCGTCTAATTTAAGATAACATTAAAAGTAAATCACATGTATTATAGATTTTTATGAAAAAATATGTCAAATATAAATTTTAATATCATACTAGCTGTGATACCGTGTAGCATGACTAAATAATTTATTTAGTCATGCCGTGTAGTGTGCTTCTGTTTTTCATTTACAAATTCTGAAGTTCTGAACTCTGAGAAGATTTCCTTTACATCATGGAGTGTGGTTTAATATGCTTTAATAAAATCTATACAATGTTACACTGATATAACTTATTTACTTATATTAAATATATTATAACTTATAAATTATATTATAATTTATATTAAAATGGTTTTTACTTATCAATTATCATGTAGACATGTGGTTATCCCCATGACAAAATGCAAATCACGTGACACAAATACGTCGGAGTAATATAATATAATATCGGTATAGTTTATGTTCGAAGTAATTGATATCGGAGTAGTGTTATGGTTGGCAGTGAAAATTTTTTTTCGTAGTTATACAATGTCGTAGTAATATATTGTCGTAGCATTGGTGTTATCCCTTCACCTCAATGCACTATGCCAGTTTTTTGCACTCAGTGCAGTGATAGTTGCACCACAGAATAAAGTACCCATAAAATATTTTATTATCTTTATATCGTTGATAAGTATTGATTTTATGTTTCATCTACACTTGCACCAGCCTGCACCCAGGACGATTATCAGTGATCTATATGAGTGCAACCTGGGTAAAACGCACGGACTAAGATATAATGGACTGGAAACGACATGGTCGGCGGGGGTCGGGGGACGGCCACCAAAAGATGTCACTGATAACAGACTGTGTTCTTGAAGTTTTCAGCGCTACCGGTGGTTTAAATACAATTTAACTAATTTATTGTCATTGTCTAATATAGGCTATAGCGTAGTGGAGTAATATTCATTGATTATTAAAACATTTTTTTAAAATGCGTACTTGTAGTGTTAAAGGATGCACTAGTACAAAAAACAATCCCACGATTTCCTTTTTTATACCTCCAAAAGCAAATTATTTAGCTTGGAAATTAGCAGTAAGTAATGCTAATTGTGAGGAGACAGTTGTAAAATATGTATGTGCTGAACATTTTCGTCCTGATGAAATACTTAATAACTATTTGGTACCACACGATATTCCAAATGTAAATATTACTTTATTATGTACCTACATACTTTTATTTAATTTTGTTGATACATAGCCATTTGATTTTTTTATGTTATAGAAATTTGGAAACAGTGATCGCAATAGATTGAAAAGGGGGATTGTTCCTTCCATTTTTCCTCTTGTTCAAGAAAAAAGTAATGATATTTTATCTTCCATCAACAATTCAAATTCTGATTACAATTATGCCAAGTGTTTAAATAATCAAGTTAATAAATCGGTTCGGAGAGAGTTATTCATTGAACCGTATAAGTTAGATGAAGAGCTTCCGAATAAACGTTTAAAATTATTTGAAGTAATGCTTTTAGTCATTATTTTGCTATTTAATAAATCTTGTATATACATTATAATAGCAATTTTTACATTTAAACTTTCTTTCTTTAGGATACGATTAATGAGATATTCACATTTAATGACTTAACAATACATTTTAAAAAAAGCCGTATTACCAGAAGGATGGATAACACATTTTAGTCATCATGAAATGTTTTTTATAAACCACAGTTCAATGATGGTAAAATGAAAATTGAAAAACAATTAGTTTTTAAAGGTTCATCGGAAATATGTGTATATGTTCACCAATTTACTACTGAATTAAAAAAATAAGCAACACATTAAAATATCCAATTAGCTTAAAGAAAACTGTCTCAAGCAATTTCGATACTTGATCTAAAAAAAAATTTGTGTAGGTGGTCCAAGACCAATAGATTTTCCAGGTAAACATTATTCTTTAATCTTTTTGATATTACCATTAAAATGCAATCGAAAATTGATTGATCATTTGCTGATTATATGATATTTAGGAGTTCGGATAAAAACTGCAACCTTGGATAATAATCATTTCTGGCGTCACCAAAAATGTACCATTTTTACTGAGAATAAAAAATGTACAGCTTGTAAGAATTTGACTAAATGTTTTAGAAATTCGTTGATTAAAGAAAAAAAATCAACATATATTGGATGTACTCTAACACCAACCAGACGTAGAATATTAAAAAATATTAAAAGTAGTAAAAGAAATTTGCAAAAATCAAATTCAAGGTAAGGTAACATATAACATTCAATAAATTGCATTTACACTTATGTAAGTTTTTAAACTTATTTGAATACATAATTAGGATGTATCATTTTAGGTTTCATTTAAATTATATGAATTTATTGTAAGGCTGGTATTGATTCATAATTTGCAGGTTACAGACTATTATTAAAGATATCAACTTTGAATTAGAAGAACTACAAACAAAAACAAATACAATATCAAATGACTCTATACAAAATATCTTAGACTCCGAAAAGTTAAGTAATCATCAAAAAATTTTAGTCAAAGAAATAATAAATACAAGTAAACATGGACAAAAACAAAATCGAAAGTATTCTGAAGATTGGATACTTTTATGTGTTTTGTTAAAAATCTTAGTAATATCTTAGTCCGTGGTATAACGCTATAAGAAAGATAAAGATAAGAGACGGATACAGACACGGTACCATAGACCTATTAACTAAAGGTTAACTAGACAAACTAGACAGTTGTCCGAAAAATGATAAGGACCCGGGTCGAAAGCAGCAGCGTAAAATGTGTTTTCAACATTAAATTTCTAAAAATTATATTAATAAAATTATATTAGATTCTGAGTGGAACGATGAATGTATTGATTTTACAATGATGTGTGTTTTTTTATTTTTTTTTTATTTTATTTTCATTTTTTTTGTGTCTGTGTACACGATAAGTAGTCGAAATAATGCTACGATTTTCAACTTCAGTATCTTGTTCAATCAGAAAGTGAATATCGTTGGTGCATTGGGGAGGTCAAAATTTATTTCCCAGTAGTTTTCAAAAGCACCGGGAAAAACAAAAGAAAAATTAAGGAAAAACGGGAATTTTTACGCAAAATCGATTTTTCACAAAATTGAATTTGGTTCTTGGTGTAACTTTAAAAAAAATGACCGTAGATACATGAAATTTTGACTGAATGTTTATCTTAGCATCTTCTATACACCATACCATTTTCAAAATATTTTGATTTATTTTGAGCTCTTTACGGACATTGTCAGTTTTCATTTTTTTTTAGTTTTTTTTCTAAAAATATCAATAAAATTTTATTTGTTGATTTTTTTAATCAGACAATACAATATCAGTTGAAAAATATTAAAAATACATAGGCACAATTTTTTTTTATAAGCATTTAAAGATCAAATGTTGACAAAATTTATCAAATTTTAATTTGAAAAATTATTTTGTAGTTAAAAATTTATAAAATGTTCAATTTTTGTATCTAAGAATTGAAAATTTAAAACAAGATTCC
Organism: Acyrthosiphon pisum; assembly: GCF_005508785.2. Classification (NCBI taxonomy): domain Eukaryota; kingdom Metazoa; phylum Arthropoda; class Insecta; order Hemiptera; family Aphididae; genus Acyrthosiphon; species Acyrthosiphon pisum. The sequence continues at coordinate 10,261 of NW_021770581.1, forward strand.
ACGTAAGTAATTAATTCTGTTACCAAAAAATCTAAAAAATACATTTACACAGTTTATTTTTATAGTCATTTTAAGTACAAATTTGGACGAAATTACATATTAAAAACCTAGGATAACTATTTTAGTTATTTTGTTGTGATTTTATAATATTATTCGTGGGTACTTGAAACTTCTAAAGTATACTATTATATATCTATGATAGTACCATGGTTTTTTGTTGATGTATATCGCGTTATAAGTACCTAATAGATATTATGATATGATTAATTTGGAATTTATTATATGTACCTATTAAAGGTCAATTTTTTTTAAATACTATAGACTAATATAATATTATGTCTTATACCTAGACTAACATACCGTCTCCGCTCAGAATCGTTTTTCTTATACAATGATATTATATCATTGAATTCATATTTAATACCATCCATTATACAGTGACCCACTTGTAACCTACTGTACAGCAGAGCGAAATCCACTTACCCACCTTTTTTTTATACAATTTTAATTGATTCATCATTCCAAAGTGCACATGCTGAAAAGTTATAAGTTAGTAAATACTAAATATTAGTACCTATAAAATTAATAAGTAGGTAGTCAATAATACATTAATATTAGAACTATATGAAAAATATGATGTTTTACAGCAGTTTTCAAAAACCAACTTTTAAAAAAATACAATTAATAACTAAGTGACTGACTAGGAATGAGCAAAGAAACTAAAAGTTAATATGTAACAGCTTTTAATATAAATAGTGATTATTTGTTATGTTTTATTATAAAGAAATAAAGTGGACAAGGGCCGGATTTGGCGGAGGGTCTTAACTCTTAAGGGCACTTTCCCCGGGCAGCAGATATTTGGGAGCATCTAGATGCTGTCATGCTGATATACTATAAAAAAAAAAATGAATGAATGTGATGTAGGCCATGTAGGTACTGGATTTTTTTTACCATTTGATGAAATTATAGAAGACTTTTTAGGGAAAAAATCAAGAAAAGTACCAAATTTATAAAATTGTATTTATACTTAAACATTTTTATTTCACTCATTTGGATTGTACTATTTAGAATCAACTGTAAATTATAAAAATTTGAAAGTATAAAATTAAATTAAACTGTGATTATATTTTATCATAAATGTAACAGTTTGAAGGATTAATTTCAAAATTGTAATAAATCAAATGTTATGAGATTAATATAATCATTTTTACTCTTGAAAATATGAAGGTTTAATCAATAATATATTATAATATTGCTAGCTTTAAATTATTTTTGAAATTTGTGACACATGAACAGCGTTAGGTAATTCAAACTTTAAATAAACACGTTTTAAGTAGATTGACAAGTATTAGCTAGGTAGTTATATATAACGTGTGCAAGTTTGAAAATGTTTTTATTTTTTTCTTACTAGGTTACGGTAACCTAATTGATATTTCCAAATGTCGTGGACAATGCTATGACGGGGCAGCCAATATTAGTGGACATATTACTGGTTTACAAAGAAGAATAATCGCCGTTGAACCTAGAGCAATTTTTGTTCATTGTACATTAAATCTTGTGGT
>NW_021770581.1:12218-17992 GCF_005508785.2 Acyrthosiphon pisum
CATGTGTCTCCCGCCCCACCCATGGTCGAAAATTGACTTTATCAACATTTTCAACGCCAATATTTAGTGCTCCATTCCTGCCAATTCCTGCCACCACTCCCGGAATTCCTGCTCGAAAACACGCCCCGAAAAAATTAAAAAACCATTGGTGGGGCGGGGGAAACGTTTCTCCAGTCCCATCCAATATCAGGAATGGACTTTAGATAAAACATAAGATAACCTCTTTTAATCTAGACAGAAATAGATAACTATACACTTTTTAGTTATATCGAAAATTAATAAAAATTAATTATAAAAATGTATTTAAAAAATTAATACAAATTACTTGGAGATAAATAATCTATATATGGTAAAAACTAGTATTTAAAATAATAATTTATATTTGATAAGAAACCTATATCCTATATATTTTCTATAAAGTATATAGATTTATAAAATAGAATCAATTTTAAAGGTATATTTGATAAAAATTAGTATTTATAAAAAATCTATCTGATAAAAAAAATCAGTGTAATTAAAAAAATCTATATTTGATAAAAAATATGTTCAAAAATATCTATATTCAATTAATAGTGTATATCTGATAATTTTAATTTACATTAAAAAATAAATATAAATTGTTTTATCAAATATAAGTGTTTTTTTAATAAATTAATATGATAAAAAGCAGTATTTAAAAAAAAATTTATATTTGATAAAAAACCTATATAGATTTATAAAATAGAATCAATTTTAAAGGTATATTTGATAAAAATTAGTATTTAAAAAAATCTATATTAAATTAAGATGATAAAAAATTAGTATTTAATAAAAAAAATATACATCCATTAAATAAATTTAATTTGTTCAAAAATTTAATTTGTTAAAAAAATCAATATAAAAAATATAGTAGATAAAAATCAGTATTTAAAAAAAATATTTATATTTGATAAAAAACCTATATAGATTTATAAAATAAAGTCAATTATAAAGGTATATTTGAAAAAAAAAACTATTTGATAAAACAATTTATCTTCAAAAAACAAATGTATATTAATATAAATAATAGTCTAATAAAAAAAAATATATATTTGATAAAAAAAAATTAATTCCTTAAAAATCAATATTAAATATATAGCTGATAAAAATTTAAGAATTAAATTTAAAGTTATATTTGATGCAAATTAGTAAAAAATCCAAATTTTGTACAAAACACTTAAATTTGATAAAATTAATTTATATTTATTTTTTAATATAAATTAAAAATATCAAATATACCTTTAAAATTGACTCTATTTTATAAATCTACTAGCTGATCCCGTGCACTTCGTTTCCCGGCAACCAATAATTATTATTATAATAGCTTCAAAACCCATGGCAACCATTTAAAAACAAAAATTTCCATCGGAAATATCAAAATTCCTGTTTGAGCACCTCCCGGGGTTGGTTCTCTCCCTTTTTAAATTAGCCTATCTTCTGCTCAAGGTATAATCTATCTATCTATATATAAATATCTGATCCCGTTCACTTTGTTGCCCATTAAAATTGCCAACTCTATATGAATAATAATTCTACATATCACCATGGCAACCATTTATATACAAAACATTTTATCGGAAATTTCAAAATAATATATTATAAATATCAAATATATCAAATATAAATTTTTATCTCTGGAATGGAGCACTAAATATTGGCGTTGGAAAAAGTTGAAAAAGCCAATTTCCGACCATGGGTGGGGCGGAAAAAGTTGAAAAATGAAAATGGGTGGGGGTGGGGACATGTACGTACATTTTATAGCTTGAAGCCTTGAACATAAAACATGACAATGAAAAAGGTGGGCAAGTGGGTGTCACTCGGATGTACAGTAGGTTACGAGTGGGTCACTGTAATGGATGGTGTTAAATTTGAATTCAATGATACCTTTGTATAAGAAAAACGATTCTGAACGAAGATATTACTAAGTATGTTTGATGATATTGTCTTAAAGTAATTTATATATAACATACTTACGTGGAACCTCGTTTAAAATTTTAACGTCAAAATAATTATTAAATTATAAATTCAATACATTTTGTCAAAATTCCAACCCAAATGTTTATAAAAAAGATTGTGCCTAAGTATTTTCAATATTTTTTAACTGCCATTTAAGCAATATATCAGGAGCCTCGTATTAAATTTTCACGCTTTTTAACCCAACAAATAATATTAAACATACACCACTGTTATGGCACCCTGAGTTGCAGTCTATCAGAATTTTTACATCTGCACCAAGCCCCAATTAAGGGGGGCAGGGGGGCCATGGCTCTAGTTCCTCGATAGTTGGAATTTATTTAGAGGCCTCTGATTTGTCCATTACTTTTTCGTTATAGGCAGCATAACACTGCGTAAATCAGGTAAAAAAAATGTATGATTATTTAGCTAGGAAAAAAGCTTATAAATTATAATTTATAAATAAAGTGATACATTATTCATTATTTATTTCTACATAACTAATATCTATATATTATATTTATTATAACAGGTACCTAATATTAAATAATATACAATGTGTTCCAGGGTGAAGTGACCGGCCAACGTCATATGAAATAGTATACCAACAATAATGAAGAAATACCCTTTAAAGATTGAATCTAACTTTTTTATTTTTTAGTTATGGGCAATTAAGTTTCAACAATCACGCATTAGTTTATGTATCTGCAACACTTTTCAACATTTTGATGTAATTTTATTTTTATTTTAAAGCTATTTAATTGTCCTATCAACTGACATACGCAATTAAACCAGATGTGCTAATTATTTTTATTAAATTAAAAAAAAATAAAAAAGTTGGCAAAAAAGGAAATTGCGCATTATTCCAAATAATTTATTATTAACTATGAGTTTTTGTTTTTTGTATTATGACCACTAACATTTACCGAATAGTATAAAATTAAACGATTGACGACCAATTAACCGACTCAATCCTAGGGATTAACAGGAATATATTATGAAAACCAAACTTTTTAGGTATTATTGAATTATTCAGTATAATTCAGTACAATAATACAAAAAACCCATACTAAGTAATAAATTATTTGGAAAAATGCACGATTTTCTTTTAAAAATACTAATTTTTGCCAACTTTGTTCTACTTTTTTAATTTAATAAAAATAATTAGCCCATTTCTAGTTTCAACTGCGTATGTCGGAGTGTTGATAGGACAATTAAATAGCTTTAAAATAAAAATAATATTACATCAAAATGTCGACAACTTTTGAAGATACTTAAACAAATGCTTGATATGTAAGATTTTGATAAAAAAAAAGTTAATTTCCCATAACTTAAAAAATAAAAAAGTTAGACCCAATCTTTAAAGGGTATTTCTTAATCATTTTTGGTATACTTTCATATGACATCGACTGGTCACTTCACCCCGGAACACATTATATACATAAATATTTTTTTTTCGTACAAGGGCCTAATTTAAAACTTTGGCCCCTGAGCCTCAAAATGTCTTAATCCGGGCTTGGTCTGCACCGGTTGGTCTTACACAATGTATTGCAAGTACACATATCGTACCCTTGGCCACCCAAATTAGAAGATTTTCTTGCCACTTCTCTTAATGACATTTGTACTGGTGGTACCTCATTAGCCTGGATAAACACCTCTTGCATATTGTGAATTGGTTAATAAATTGCAGGGGCTCCAAATGAGGTAAAATATTAACTAACACGTTGGCTACTTCTTTAGCCCGTTTATGAGTTAACATAATAATCACTGATATATTTACAACATTGTATTTTTCAATTAATTTGTAATCATCAAGTCTTTTTTGCTGTTTAGTTTTAACTTTATTCACTTTTAAAATTAATTCATCGTATTTTACTTTATTTAAAAATACAGCATTTGCGTTTTTGTTTAATAGTAAATTGTTAAACTTATCATTAACCATTTTTTCCATTTTATATTAGAAAAAAGTTAGAACCGTTGACCAAAAGAAAAAACAACACTACACGCTGCGTTAACTAATGACAGACTACGCGACGTTGCCGTCGTAATAATAATCATTAGAAAATATCGAATAGAAATTTCACGATTCGATGACGAAAATGTAATATTATCTATTTAACTGGAAGCCATCATGACAAAGTATTTATATTTTGTCATGATAGCCATAATGTTCGCGTAAAGTACTATGCATGAAGGCTAAAATAAGGACGTACCGAATCAAACCCCTACAGGCTACGCTACGTACGCTAGGGTTGCTACTTTAACCCGCGTAGTATAAGGATTGTTCATGTTTTTTTGCGTTTTTTGGAAAATATATGCATTGTTTTGAACCATGACCATCTTTAGATTTTATAGCTTGTACGATGTACAAATAAATGATTTACAAACAATAAAATATTTAATGATACATAATACATTTTATTGATATTACATGAAACTATCAGTTAATATTAAAATATTGAATACACAGGTAATTTAAAAAGTAATTTAAAACAAGTAAATTCTAATCTCTGAGGTTAAAACTAAAAAGGTTATAATTTACATGTTTAAAATAATGTTTTATAAGTAATACAATACATTAAAATGTTTAATTGTTTTAAACAAATAAAAATATACTGAATTTTGTAGAGAATATTTATGAAAATTAATTAAATTAAGTTATTGGTATCTATTTCTTAAACAGTTTATGTTGAAAATAAATTTTAAAACTAAAAACAAATACAAATATAATTTGTAACTAACAATACACTTAACTTGAAATTATAATTAAGGATACTCTCAAAAAATATTGTTTATTATTCCATTTATATTTTATACTTTACTCTTTTTTTATTCCTCTAATTGATTTTAAATGTTTAGAAATATATCATTTTTGTCATAAAAATTTTAAATACCAATGAAAAAAATATATAGATATATCATAGGAAATAGGAATATATGAAAAACCACTTAAAATTTAAATACTTATCATTGTGTATTTTATGTTTTTTAATGAGAAAAATAAATTTAAGAATTTTTTTGAAATAAGGTAATTATTAGGGCTCGGAAGTTGATGCATTTTGCATTTTTTTTTTAGAACTAGCCACAAATGTATTTCATTAGCATGTGAATCTGAATAACTAATTTTTACTTTGCATTTTTTGGTGTTGATTACTTTTTAAATCACTTTTTGAAATTTTTACTGATTTCACGCTAGTTCACTTCTTATTGTTTCTTGACGACCATTATGCCGATAACTTAAAACTTGAAAATTACCACGGTTAATACCTATCCGATTTTATCTCGCCGATTCGTTTGTCGTTGTTGTGTTGTAGTGAATATTATTATACCTACATATTATTATTTTACTTCATTTTTTAAGGACATTTTTGTCATATTTTGAGCAATTCGAAGCTTTGATAAATTTATATAGAATTTTATAGTAGAATAGAGTAAAATATTTTTAAAAAAATGTATTTTTATTAGTTTAAAACTAATATTTGCAATTTTTAGGTCATTTTTTAAGGACATTTTTTGTCATTTTTATGTCATATTTGCATTTTTTTAGGTTATTTTTTATTGTTTTTAAGGTCATCAACTTCCGAGCCCTACTAATTATGTTGTACAGATACATTGCCTAATTTTAAATGGAATGCTTTAATAAATTATACATCAATTTAAAAAAATATATTACTTAAAATAATATAACTGTAATATTAATGTTTGATTTTTAAAATTAAATTGATACAAATCAACATCTATGTCTGATTTTCGATGGACCCGTAAGTCAATTGGTAGTACTCAGGCATTACATGCTCATAATC
>NW_021770582.1:0-2409 GCF_005508785.2 Acyrthosiphon pisum
GTTCAGTAACGCGGGTGACAGGCACCTCCGGGTCGCGAAATTTAACGGCCTGTTCAGCTCGAAGGAGCAATTCGTCGGTGGACGCGTTACCGTCGTGGAGCATCGCAATGAGCATCCAGTCGGGTAACTGTCGCAGCCACAGCTCTCGGACCAGGAACTCGTCCACATCGAGCGGCAACTCACGTCGGGTTCGTTCCAGAAGCTCTGCCGGTGTGGCTCGTGTGGGGTTTGGTGCTTCCGGAAGGCAGTTCTGCCACCAACCCGTGATCTGACGATTGGACTGCATGTTGTTCGACAACGGAGGGCCGCGTGTGCGTTCGGCCGGGTCGATGTTACCGCGTACTACGGGACGTGCGTTAGTGGCACGTGCTCAGACTTATGAGGTCACCAATGTGGCACGCAGCGGATCAAATGTATTATCACGATCAGATCGCTGCGGCCAACTAAACGCTAGTTATAAATGACAACTCGGATAGAGTGAGTTTATGAATTAACTTTATTTTACAACTTCAGCGAAATACATTTACAATGGCCGCGGGCCAATAAATACAACACAACGAAAGCCGGAGGCCGGTCACACGTCGGGGGGAACAACCCGGACGAGTTTAAAACAATGAGACCACACGGAGCGTCGTCGGGTGACGGTAGGTCGCGTGCACTTGCCTGGTATGCCGTGACCCGGTGGGTCAGCGCGAGCAGCAGGACGAAGCGGGACCGTGTACCTTGCACCGGCGTTCGAACACGTGGTCGTTACTACGGAGGAGAGAAAATTAGGCGTAGGACTCTATGCACCGATGGTAGAGCAAAAACTAGGAAGAGCAGGCCGTCCGGCACCTCGTCGTCGCTACGGACGCCGCAGTGCCGGGCGGTGCTGCCAACCGCGGCGGTGTGACCGACAGGGGAAAATGTTGTGGTGGGCAGTGGCCCACCACAAACTGAACAGTGTGAATGTGTGATATCTAGTCTTATTCTGTGGTGATACCACGAATTAAGATATACAGGATACGAAACGAACTTGTGATAAGTGAAACCCGCACCTTCTCACATTGCGGCCAGACTACTAGCGCTATATAGCATTATTGTGTTAACCGGGAGAACTAGGAAGCTAATAGTTCACACGTTGACAATCAACACAACAATCCTATAAAGCGCTATGTTAGTCTGGCCGCAATGTGAGAAGGTGCGGGTTTCAGAAAAACATTGATAAGACCTTTCCGTTTCGTATCCTGTATATCTTAATTCGTGGGTGATACTATAATTAATTAATGATTACAAATTTAAAAGTCAAAATAAACGGACACAGTTGTAACTTGTAAGTTGTACTTGTAATGTCAGTAATCGAAATTCGAAAATCATAATAGTTATTGTTTACAGCAAAGTAATAACAATGAATGTCAAAGACTTTTTCGAACGGTTTAGATGTCCTAAACGATGTGTTGAACAATATAACAAAATATCAGGTACCTACTAAAATGTTCTAACTTAGCTTAGTTGTATCTTGTAGAAACTAGTTATACCTAAAAAAATATAATATGCTTTGATTTGCTTAAAATAGATGAAGTTACTCATAAAAAGCTGAAATCTATTGAAAGCGTTGGTGTTGCTGTAGATTCTGATATTGGTAAATCTTTAATTTAACCTAACCAAATAAAATAATTGTCAAGAATTATAATATTTTATTAAGTATTTTTTATATAATACACTTTTATTTTGCTTGCTTTGCTTGGAATAGATAATGTTGGTACCGCAAATTGTTTAATAGTTGAAGAAGTTAATGCTTGTAATGCTAATGATACTGCTAAGTCTGATACTATTTATGATACTACAATTATGGACTCTAATAATGGTAGGTGGTATAATATTTATGTTAATACAAATTAAGACAAATAATTTTAATGTATGTTGTACCTATGTATATATATTTTTTTTTCATATTATTTTGTATAAATGCAATATTTTATACTTGAACCGTTAATCAGAGTTTAATGTAAGTTTGGTAGTAAAATAATTGTCAAGAATTTTATTATAATATTTCATTAAGTATTTTTTATATAATATACTTTCATTTTGCTTGCCTTGCTTGGAATAGATAATGTTGGTACCGCAAATTGTTTAATAGTTGATGAAGTTGATGCTTATAATGCTAATAATACTGCTAAGTCTGTTACTATTTACGATACTTCAATTATAGACTCTAATAATGGTAGGTAGTATAATATTTATGTTAATAAAAATTAAGAACAAATAATTTTAAATGTATGTTGTATGAATATTTTTTTAGTGAGCACACCTAATCTTGATATTGGTTGTTATATAGAAGTTCATTCAATTACAGATGATTTAAAGTATAAATTATTAGTATCACCCTTTAAACCTGATAAGAACTATAATTTTAAAAAAGACTTAGAT
>NW_021770582.1:2509-2698 GCF_005508785.2 Acyrthosiphon pisum
CCTGGTGCTAAACGAGAACCTTTTGTATGGTCACATTTAGATAGATATCCTTGGATGGTATATTCACCAACCATCAAAGGAATTTTATGCAAATATTGTGTTTTATTTTGTCTGACATTGAAGCGTGGGAAATTTGGTTCATTCATTAAAACAGGATTTAAAAAATATTATCAAATACATGATGAAGCA
>NW_021770583.1:0-10541 GCF_005508785.2 Acyrthosiphon pisum
TCTATAAATATGGGTGCGCCGCAGCGGAGCGGCGTCATTTTCCGATTTGTCATTGAAGTGTTTGTGCGACTTCAAATTTTTTTGCGTCCGTGATTTTAAAGTGTTCTCTTGTCGTCGTCCTTCTTCGAGATCATCCATTTTACGTGAGTATTATTACGTGCCGACTGAAGGACTCCTACGAGTACGTTGTTCGCAGGTAGCGGATATCTCATTATATTGTCGACTTTTTCCTTTCAAATTTCTTTCCGACGTCGTAGTAAGAACCACCCGGGCAGACTTACGCGGCTAGGAGAGAAATATTGTCCAAATTCACGAATTTTTTTTTTCTTAAGCGCTCGCGGGTGCGTGTATCCGGTGCCAATTTATTATATATTTTTTTAAATTATATTTTCCAAACGTTGGACGTTCTCTATCAATATTCGAAAATGTCGCTACCCGGAACTCCGTCGTCGATCGCAGCGCTAGTGTCGCGAACGAATTTCGAAAATGTTGTTGCCCGAACTGCCGTTGTCACAGCGCTAGTATCGCGGTATATACGAGTACACTGTCCCTATCAGTTGACATAATATTTCCGTACACGGCATTTCTCAAATTTATGTAAATGTATAATTTATTTTTCTGTGCCGACTGAAGGACTCCAACGATTAAGTCGTTCGCAGGTAGTGGATATCTCATTAAATTGTCGACATTTTTATTTTAAAATTTTTTTCCGACGTCGTAGTAAGACCCACCCGGGCAGACTTACGCGGCTAGGAGAGAAATTTTGTCCCAGCTTAAGGCGAAAAAAACTTTAGTAACCACTGACAGTGAATATTGAGGTATCTATGATCGCGTGGATGAAATCTGTACGACGAAAGTTGGCTTGTTTCGGTCGGAAGTCTTCACTCAGCGTGATTGCAATTTTTTAACTGCTTTTATTAGATCGTTAAGTTTTTTTTTAGACACTTAGATTAGATACCTAGGTACCCGAAAACTCCCCATCGACCGTTGCCCGTTGCAATAATTAATAATTATTAATTTAATATTATTGTGCAGCACCTCTTTATCAACAGTATAGTTTTTTTAATTTTTTTTTTTAGCGTTTTTTCAGTTGTTTTTTTAAGGGTATAAAGAGCCGCTTTCATGAGTGCGTATTTATACCGGGCGCGTGTCAAACGTTTACGCTTGGGCATTTCGCTTTTTTATTCATTTTTTTAAGCATTTTATTATTGTTCAGCACCCCAATTCTTCTATATAGCTTTTTTAAATTTAATTTTAAACGGTTTTAAGTGATATTTAAGGCGTTTTTTTTAAGGGTATAAAGTGTCGCGTTTATCAGTGCGTATTTGTGCCGGGCACGCGTCAAACGTTTACGCTCGGGCGTTTCGCTTTTTTATTCATTTTTTTAAGCATTTTATTATTGTTCAGCACCACTTTATTAACAGTATAGCGTTTTTAAATTATTTTATAGGCGTTTTTTAATTTTTTTAGGCGTTTTTTTTAAGCAAATATTCTGCCGCCTGTATTAGCGCGTAGCGATACCGGGCGCGCGTTATATGACCCATCGTGAGGAACAAACCAGCTGAGTTTCCACACTACCCAAGGGGTATCAGCTACAGTGCGTTTTTTTTATAGTGGTTCCCCTGTAGGCCTAATCCACTGACGTTCCAACGTCGACATTTTTTTTTACGTGGTGTCCCCATGAGGCCTAATCCACAGTCTTCCATTATCAATGCTCCTTATTCACATGTCTTTTCAGGTAGCATGGTGATCCAAACTGTTCATTGCACGTGTCACATTTATATGGTTTGACCCCTGTATGTTTTATATTACCGTGATAAGATAAATTCTGCTTATTTGAAAATGTTTTCCCGCATTTTTCACAAGTCAATTTGGTCTTGCTACCATGTTGGGTATTTTCATGCCGTTTCAAATTGGAAGTTGTGTTAAAAGATTTTGAACAGGTTTTACAGGTGTAAGAAACTGCTTCGTGCATCGATTTTATGTGTCTTTTTAAGGAGTCACCTCTTTTGAAAACTTTGTTGCAACGATCACAACTCACCGATGGGTCCATATGAGATGTAATATGTCTTTTCAGCCAACTCTTATACAAAAAACATGAACAACAAATAGCACATGTCAGTAAATTATCACGTTCCTCCACGTTTGAATCTGTATCACTTTGTACGGGACATTGCTGTTTGAAATGACCATCTTTTTTTTTTTCACACGAAATACACATACATTCGCTGTTATTATAGCCGAAATATGAAGAGCCGTAATAAGTTGTAATTTCTTCTCCGATGCTTATTTTTCGGTTGGCTCTAATGGTTGTTGATTTGGGTCCTAAGGTAAATAAGTCTGTGTTCGACTCACAGTCATGATTTACAAACGAGACCGGGCCAAGCAATAATTTAATATCATTTTTTGTATTACTTATGACAACTGAAAAATCCTTTACACCATGTTTACCGAAAAAATCTTCATTTACGGGAGCCATTCTACCGTAGAGTTCATTGATTATTTGGTTCTTCCAAATAACCTTCCGGGCAGTGATTTTGACGCCACACCCGTCGTCATTAGGATATCTGTTGCATATTTCTAATGCAATTCTTGAGTCTTTCCCCATTGCCTTAGAGTAAGCTTCCTTCAGCGATAAAAATGTCTTCTTGTACTTTGGCGATACAATGGCTTCTGGACCTAATCCCGTTTTATGCGTTTTGAATCCTAATTTTGGATCCACGTCGTTCGTAAGGCACATATCATCCATGACGCAAAGCATTCTAGCATTTTCCTCCATTCCTAATGCACGTTGATTCATATTCACCTGAAACACTGAGATAGATAAGAATATACTGGAGCGCGGACTATGTCGTAAAGACGAGCCATCGCGTTTGACGTTACCCCCACTCCTGTATGGCAAAAAATATTTTTAAATAACCTATATGCTATGGTTGCAGACGTGCAGTATACCCGATCGCCGATACCAAGCTAATTATAATTTTAGTATATTTAATTAGTATTCGCTATATTATTAAGTATTTGTTTTGTTTTGTGTAATTACCTATATAAAGTAATTAAAGGATTGAGATATTAAGTTGCTCTCCATATAGGAATTAAAATGGTTTTGTCATGTTCGGCTTTTGCATGTACCAACAGGTGGAGCAAAGAAACCAAATTAAAATGTATTCAATTCCATAGGTGAGTATTATTTTGTTATAACATTCTTAATTTAATTTAAGTAGTCATGATAAATATATTTTTAATTTAAAATCATGCTATTGAATGCAATTAATAGGTTCTATTACTTTTGTAATAAAATATAAATTAGTATCCAATTGAAACCCTAATTTTAATATTTAGATTTCCACTCAACAAACCAGAGTTACTACAAAAATGGGTGAAAATGATCAAAAGAAAAGATTTCACTCCTACAAAATACTCTTTTATATGCAGTGAACATTTCATACCTGAGGACTATCAAATTCGCCCTGCAGAAAGTGTGAGACTGTTGAAAGAAGACGCTTATCCAAGAATATTCAATGGTTTTCCTAAGTACTTGCAAGAAAAAATGCCTGTAAAACGCCGTCTGCTTAACAGAAATGAAGTAAGCTTTTATGAAAAATTAAAATTTTTTTTTTTTTAATTAGATTTAATGTTTTAATTATTGTATTTACTGTTTAGTTAACTGAAAAATACAATTTAAAACCTAATCCACCAACATGTAGCACCACATCAATGGCAAATAAAGAAGACATGGTAAATAATGGTCCACCTGTGGTTAAGGTGTGTACTTCTTTATTAATTACTTTATCCTATTCTTATAATCATATGTACTATAGTTATTACTTATTAGACATACTTATTGCAATGCTCGCTTAATTTTTTTTTTAGAATTTGACAGACAAAAGTGTACAGTGTGAAATAACTTCTCCAACAAAACAAAAATTAAGGCCAAAAATCAAAAATTTGCAACAGCGTTTGCATCGACGGAATTTGAAAATTAAGTCCTTGAAAGGTCTTATCAATAATATAAAAAAAAATATCCCTTCATCCGATGAGATAGTGTTGCAGTTAGATGACAGATTTAGTGGGTACCCATTACATATATTATTGCATGAACGAAAATGCAGAACGATTGGTAAAAATGCTGTACGCTATTCCAAAATTATGAAAGACTTTTCAAAAACATTATTCTTTTATTCACCTAAAGCTTATGCTTATGTAAGAACATTATTCACATTACCACACCCTTCTACTATCCGTAGTTGGATGAACTCTACGCACTGTGAGGCAGGTTTTTTAAGTGAAGTTTTTAATTATTTAAAAGTAGAAGTTAAGAAATGTGATTGGCTACAAGATTGTTGCTTGATATTTGATTCAATGGCAATTAAGAAACAACTTATTTGGGAATCAAGCACAGGAAAGTATTCTGGAAATATTGAATTCGGTGATGGATCAGAAAATTCTGAATTGGCTACCGAAGCATTGGTTTTTATTATTGTTAGTTTAACAAAACGTTTTAAATGTCCTATTGCTTATTTTTTTGTAAACAAAATTAACTCTAATGTCTTAAGTACGCTAGTTACTTCTGATATTTTAAAACTTTATGATATCGGTATAAGAATATGGAGTGTTACTTGCGATGGGGCATCATCAAATGTACAGTGCTTCAAAAAATTGGGGTGCAATTTTAATGTTAATGAAAGTAATTTTAGTTGTAAATTTACTGTTGGTGGTAAGTTAGAATGTAATGCTTTGTTTGATGCATGCCATATGTCAAAGCTCGTAAGAAACTCTTTGGCTGATAAAAAATGCTTTAAACATATTGATCCTGATGGCCTTGTACAGTGGAAATTTATAATTGATTTAAATAATTTCCAAAATGATATTGGATTAAAATTTGCAAACAAATTAACATCACAGCATATTCATTACAGAAACAGCATTATGAAGGTTAAATTAGCAGCGCAGTCCTTAAGCAGCGGTGTGGCAGATGCGATTGAGTATCTACAAAAAAAAGGAGAAATATCATTTCAAAAAAGTGAATCAACTGTTTACTTTATAAGACAAATTGATAGACTGTTTGATATATTAAATTCTAGAATTCCCTTTGCAAAAGGGTACAAAAGTCCAATTAATGCTGGTAACATTAAGACTATTGAATCAGTATTTAATAATACCATTGATTATTTAAAAACATTAATGATTGAGGAATCCCCTGTTTATTTAAGTGGTAGGAAAATGTTTGTCTTAGGATTTATTGTTATTACCTTGGAAATGTCTTATAAACTATTGTATAAAAATCAGAACCCTTTAAAATTTGTCCTCACATATAAAACTTCTCAAGATCATATTGAACTTTTTTTTGCCTGTGTACGTTCTAGAGGTGGATGTAACAATAATCCTAATTGCATTCAGTTTAAATATACTTTGAGGCAGCTATTATTTACAAGAAATATAACTGTTGAGAGTGGTAACTGTTGTGATTTTGATGCACTTGAAGATGACATTTTAGAATTTCGCTCTGATAAAAGAAGCGTAAGGAGTGTACAGGAAGAAACAACATTTGATGATGATGAAAGTGAAATTCAAACATATTTAGATCAACTTAACAATTTACAGTTAGGAGAATATACTAATGATATTTTAGATTATATTTCGGGATATATTATTCGAAACATGGTAAAAAAAAATTCATGTACTTTTTGTATTGAAGCATTAACAGAACATCAATCTGATCATATTTATGCAAACAGTTTAACATTTACTTCTTCTGTTAATAGAGGAAAACTGTTTATTGTTTCAAAGGCTATTTCTTTGATTGTTCAACATTTAGAAAAAGCATTTCAAATTATTGTTGTAAAAGAAAAAGCATTACATAAAAATGTATCCTTAAATATTTTTGAGTGTACTAAGAAAAGCATACTAGCTAAAAGCAAAAATTTCTTTTTTACCGGATTCCATCCTATCAATGTTGATCTTGGTACTCCCCAGACAGCATTTTGTAATAATAATATTATAATAGTATTATAATTACGTTATACTAATATTATTCGTTATTATAATGTTACAATAATATTATTAAACAAAAAATTGCTGTCTGGATCCTAGTCATGAATACACATTATTTAAAACTATTTGTAAACATTTTATTAATATAAGAATGCGTCACTTTCAAAAAGAGTAC
The DNA here is from genome assembly GCF_005508785.2 of Acyrthosiphon pisum. NCBI lineage: Eukaryota > Metazoa > Arthropoda > Insecta > Hemiptera > Aphididae > Acyrthosiphon > Acyrthosiphon pisum. The sequence continues at coordinate 6,170 of NW_021770583.1, forward strand.
AATATTCGTGAAGTACAAAAAATTAAATCTTTATTAAGGGTTAAGCTTTCCAAATTAGTTTTATTTAAAAATTTATAAATGTTTTTATGTACTTAATAAATGTATGTATTAATTAATTTTATGTTTGTATTAATTACCTAACTTGTATATTATATAAAACTAAGAAAAATATTTTTTTTTCATTAATAAAAATGTTTTTCATATAATTTTTATTTTTATTTTTGGTAGATATAAATTTGAAGTCCACATGAACACAAAAAAGTTGGTACCAAAGTTAACGCAATACGACCATTTATCCCAGAGTTATGTTAAGTTAAAATGTGTAGTCTTTCAATGTTATTTTTATGGGAGCTCAATTTCATGCCATACGGTGGTGGGGGTAGCGGCAGTTGAGACTGCCCGTTTTTCGTAACATACAAACACGGGCGAGTCCGCGCTCCAGTATATTCTTATCTATCTCAGTGACCTGAAAAAATAATTAGAGATAAGATAAATGATAAAAGATAACATGGTAAGATCAAATTAAATGTGATAAAGAAATAAATACTATTGATAAGGGACAGGGGCACCCGATAGGGGGAACACGTGAAAAGCAATTATAAACATAAATAAAAACACGTAAGGGTAGAGACTAATCACCAAGTACGAAACATTCATCACAGTCCCTAAATTACATAATTTCCTTTGCAATGATGTGACAAATAATTATTTATTTAATAATGGAACATAAAAATACATAACAATGATGTTTTCGTCCAGGGATTGAGCGTCAGTGTTCTTTGGGTGACGCCATAAAGATATTGCTGACTAATTATTTGCCACTTCATTGCAAAGAAAATAATGTAAAGTAAGAACAGTGAGAAATATTACTACGTGAACATTTACAATTGTGCATCATAGCAAAAAATATAATAAATTGGCACCGTATACACGCGCCCGCGAGCGCTTAAGAAAAAAAAAATCGTGAATGTGCCCTCTGGTGGCCGATGGAAAAAAATTGTAAAATTAAATTAAAAATTATTGAAACGGCCAACGGTCTTGGGGAGTTTTCGGGTACCTAGGTATCTAATGTAAGTGTCTAAAAAAAAACTTAACGGTCTTATAAAAACAGTAAAAAAATTGCAATCACGCTGAGTGAAGACTTCCGACCGAAACAAGCCAACTTTCGTCGTACAGATTTCATCCACGCGATCACAGATACCTCATTATGCACTGTCGGTAGTTACTAAAGTTTTTTTTTTAAACTATCGGAAAACTCAACGAACGGTCTAACAAACGGTGAAATGCCGGAATTACTCCAACTATTGCCCCATAGAATGCGACGAGTGAGACGGCCGATGCAATGCCGGGATTACTCCAACTATCACAAACCGTTCGCCGAGTTCGCACCAAAATTTTAAATTAAAAATGTCGACAATATAATGAGATATCCACTACATGCAAACGACGTACTCGTTGGAGTCCTTCAGTCGGCACGAAAAAATACTCACGCAAGAAAACAATGTTTGGTGTACTGGAAGACACAACGAAAAAAAAAACGGAAAGAATGAAAAACAAAGACACACTAGCACAACTGAATGGCAAATGACGCCGCTCCACTGCGGCAAACCCATATTTATAGACTAGCGATTCTAGCGCTGTGGCAACGGCAGTTCGGGCAACAACATTTTCGAAATATCGCGAACGACACTAGCGCTGCGAACGACGACGGTACGGGTAGCAAAATTTTCGAATATTGATAGAGAACTCCCAACGTTCACAGTCCCTATATTACATAATTTCCTTTGCAATGATGTGGCAAATAATTATTTATTTAATAATAAACGCAAAAAAAGTAGAGTAACGCTTAAAGGGTGAGCACGTCGAGCACGCGTGGGAATACCCGTGGGGAGATGGAAATACGGGCCAGAAACTTTTTCGAAATTCGTTTGCGACACTAGCGCTGCGAACGACGACGGCGGTTCGGCTAGCAAAACTTTCGAATATTGATAGAGAAATCCCAACGTTTGGAAAATATAATTTAAAAAAAATATAATAAATTGGCACCGGATACACGCGCCCGCGGGCGCTTAAGAAAAAAAAAATTCGTAAATGTGCCCTCTGGTGGCCGATGGAAAAAACTTTTTCGAAATTCGTTTTCGGTTAGTCTCCCCAGAGCTGGCCGTATCACAACGTACAAAATTTTTTTTTATCAATTATCACGTTGTGTTTCACCTCTTTATCAACAGTATAGCATTTTTAAATTTTTTTTTAAGCGTTTTTTAAGTTGTTTTTCAAAGCGTATAATGGGCCGCTTTCATTAGTGCGTATTTATGCCAGGCTAGTGTCGCGGTATCTCCGAGTACACTGTCCCTATCTTTGGACAAATATTATTTTTCGTTACCCAACATATAATTTAATAAAAATTAATTTAAATTAAAATAACTATATTAATAATTTAATGTGCGACTGCCCTTGATCGTTGCCCGTTTCAATCCCGGACGACGAAAATGGATTTGCTCCTTCGTCGCAGCGCTAGTGGCGCGTACTCTGTGTATTTCATTTTACATGTTTTTTTTACCTGCCCCCAGGGTGCGCTTTTACAAAAAAAGTTTTTTTTCTTACACGGTCGCGAAAGCCGATTACCCGGCGACTGCCCCTTGATCGTTGCCCGTCCCTCCAGTGAGAAATTTCAATCCCAGACGACGAAAATGGTGTTGCCCGAACCGCCTTCTTCACTCAGCGTGATTGCAATTTTTTACTGCTTCTATTAGTTTATTAAGTTATTATCGTAGACACCTAGGGACCCGAGAACTCTTCCTTGACCGTTGCCCTGTCGCCTCTTGCGAGTACCCGGCTACTCTCACTTGAACTTCGAAAATCTCCCCGGCCGTAAATTTTCGACCTGCCACCAGAGGGCACTCTCACGAATATTTTTTTTTCTTAAGCGCTCGCGGGCGCGTGTATCCGGTGCCAAATTTTTATTTTTTTTTTTAAATTATATTTTCCAAGTGGTGAGAGTTCAGGGAATGTCATCAGTGGTGTTTTCTTACGACCGTCGTCACAGCGCTAGTTTCACAGCCTCTGTTTCCGCGTTATTTTTCTTGTTTCCATAAGTAAGCGTATGTTTTTACTTGGCATTATAGATCATGTCGTCCAGGGAAAATGTGCAAAATGCTCTGAACTCTATTACGATGGGGGCGTTGTCGATTGGACAGGCAGCCCGCCAACACAAGGTCCCGGAAACCACCCTAAGGGAACTTGTCGTGAAATTACGTATTGTTCCGAAAAAAGTAAGTTTTTATGGTCTCTTTTGCAATAAACGGTTTTATAATTGTGTTCCTAAAAATATATAGACATCTAGAGGATATGTCAAGAGTTGTAATAACAAACAACTTTCGAGAGCAATTGAACTTGTTTGAAAACAAAAGTTTTCGGTTAATTTGGCTTCACGTGAGGCAAACGTACCACGTACGACCCTCAGCAAGGCCTTAAAAAATTTCGATAAGATTAAAGGTGAATAGAAATTTTTTTTTACAGTATGAATTATTGAGTTATATCTTTTTATTAAAATATTAGGGTCTCTTCCATCCCCTTCAGGGGCTATAACCACGATCATAGTAATGGAGACGTCCGTGCCAGAACAGCATGGCAACATCGTCGATAAAGGTAACAGTTAGTTTTTTCTTTTTACCGAACGAATTATTGAGTTGTATCTTTCCGCAGATAACGCACCGATCGTGGTCATGGAGACGTCCGTGCCAGAACAGCATGGCAACATCGTCGATAAAGGTAACAGTTAGTTTTTTCTTTTTACCGAACGAATTATTGAGTTGTATCTTTCCGCAGATAACGCACCGATCGTGGTCATGGAGACGTCCGTGCCAGAACAGCATGGCAACATCGTCGAAAAAGGTAACATCATTAATAACATATTATGATTAATACTTTTAGTCATAAACTATAATCGCTTATTGATATTGATTTATTTAGTTGTGTTAAAATTCAAAGGATCCAGATGTAAAATGGTGAGAGTCAAGCGCTTGGTGGAGGTCCACAAGCGCTCGGCTTATTTTCCGAAACGACCCGCTTATGGTAAAATGACTTTTAAATTAAATTATTGGCCTGTTCTGTGAAATAACGTATTATGTGTGATGCAATATTTTACAGATGAAAAACCGATGCAAGACTATGCGGATGGTGATGAGGAGCCCGAAGTCATGGTCGTCACTAGGGAAATCACTACGCCGATCAACAACCATATTAGATTTATAGAAGACGTAACCTATACACCCGTCGTTGTGGATGACCAGGAGGCCCTGATGGTATGCACCGAAAACCGTAAGTGTTATCTTCATTACATTTTTTATTCACTTTAAAATAACGCTTTAAT
>NW_021770584.1:0-5371 GCF_005508785.2 Acyrthosiphon pisum
TCTTATAAGGTTATTTAAGATCCAAAACAAGAATACAAATTTAGTATTAATTCATTTATTTTAAATTTCATAATTTTTCTGAATCAAAACTTACCTAAAGTACCTTGAACCTAATACTCTACTCTTATAAAATTTAAATTCTTGCTTATTTGGTTCATATCCATGCTCTATCATTTTTCGGGCATTGTTATGATTAGATGGCCAAGCACATGTCCCATTATTATTTACCCAGCTCTTAGGAACACCTTCTACAGTATTATCATCAATGAAGTTCACAACAGAAAATGTTGAAGATTCCATGATAAAACTGTCCATTGTAATAAAATAAACAGTAAAAAAATATCAGCACAATAAAACATTTATTATCTAATATTATAATACATACTTATAAAATAATAGAAATAAATTAAACTAAAAATAATTTATTATACGTATATAAAAAACTTAAAACCAGTTATGTTAGGAATGTAATATAGGAAAAGCAATTTTACTGCTATTACTAGTTTTATCATCAGTGGTATCAAGTAACATGTCTTTTTTTAAACCAATCTTATTTACATCGCATATTAAAAAAGTCTTTAGATAAATTTGAAACAGAAGCAATACCTAACTTTAAGCTATTAATTGGTGTAACGTAAAAGGGTTTTACAGTATTGAAAATTTGTACTAAAAATACATTATTATTACTTTCAGGATGGTAACAAATATTTAAAACTTTCATAATATGAACTTTCGTAGCATCATAATAACCAACATAACAATCAGATAATGATTTTATTTTGATAATAAAATTGTTTTTAGAAAAAATTGTATACTGTGGAGATGAACAGCCTAAACCTAAAGGGCCTTCAGAATGAAAATTTTTAAAAAAATCAGAATTTTTACTGTTATTATTTGTAAGTCTACCAAACTCATTTAGTTCTTTATATCGTTTAACAACTTGCTGCAAAGGTTTTTCATGGCTCCTAACCATTTTTTTTTAATTATCGCATAAAATGTTCATATGGAAAACATGAACAGTTGTCTAGTGGGCCAAATTGTTTATAATCATCAATAATATGAAGAAGAGCATGAACATTGTGGGACATAAATTCTTTTCCATACATTTCACCAAATTTATTAACATAATAATTCAGAAGTTTTTCAATAAAATTTAATAGACGTTCATGTGCATGACTTAAAAAGAACAGTCATACAAACATGTAAACAAACAAAATGTTCATAACACTCTTCACCTATTATAGATTGAAGCACAACAGGCCCAGTGTACAAAATAAATGTCCTGAACTCTGTGGCCTTCCATCTCAAAACTTCATTAAGACCCCTTGGAATTCTAGCAAAATCACATGTGACACATATTTCGAGATGCAATAGTCTGGTTGAAATTAGTTTAACAATTTTACTGGGTAAACGAATCGACAATGGTGAGTTTTTTATACAGTCCAACCATAGTAAATTTTTTTTTTTTGACAACACCCAAACAAACTAAATGCATGTAATCGAGTGGAAAACTATGCACCATGTTTATACCAGGAATTTTTGATAAAATAGAAATAGGATCAGATATTTGATAATCTTCATCGCATCTATTAAGAAATTCATCGTGAGTGCGTTTAACATTTATTACATCTGGGAAAAAAACCCTTCTCTCTAAGAACACGCCAACAGTTTTACACCTTGTGCACGAAGAAAACCCTGTGTGTCCCTTAATCTTTAAAATGTAACTCATTGCGGGCGCGTCACAACTAAAAGCTTCAACAACAACTTTTTTTTTGCCTGATGAAAGATCTATACCATTTGTACATAAATTGATTAACTCTGTAACCAATTCAGATAAATACATATTGCTTTCTAGAGGTTTTTCATGGCCCCAATAAAGACCTACTAAAAAGACACATGGGTGAATAGAATTAAAATTTCTTATACAACAAAGTATTGGCCAAAATTGGCTATTAGTCGACTTTGTCAAAGGCAAGCCATCGATTTCTATGTGTAACTTCTTAATAGTATTATCAGAAAAAGTATTTTTATCAATGGAAAATTTAATACCATTCGCCACTCCAAAGTAATAAAAAGTACCAGGATTTATGGTTTGAATTTGTAAGGGTTGTTTACTTACATTTGTTTTTAACAATGTTCTAGAATCATTTGGAAAATAGTGAAAACAGTTATGGTTTGTTTTTAACACTTTTAACAAATTAGATAACGCTATATGTGAAATTTTGTGTTGAACGGCCCAACTTTTAATACTAGTTAAAACATTTTCATTATAATCATGATCACTAGAGTTATCTGAATCTGATGAAAAATTAGGGATCAGGATATTATTATCAAAATTAATATCAACCATTAAATTAGAACCATGATCATTGGTGTAATAATTGCTTTCATCACTAGCAGTGCTTTCAGTAGTAATAGAATTACTTACATTCCCAACATCATGTTCTAAAGATGTACTAGCTGACTGACAAACAACAGAATGATAGTTACTATTAAATGCATTATTACTTTCTATTGCCAAATTTAGCTCTTCAGACCCTTTTAAACATTTTCTACGTTTGGTAGACTTACTTAGTGACATTCTATTTACAGACCAGTGACAAAAATTGAGCCAAAATATAGGTTAACAAATTTAAAATATTAATAATAAGGTTTTGGCTATAAAATAATGTTAAAACAATTATTTGTATAATATTCTAGGTATGTACAATTAATACTTATAGGTACTTAAGTAAATAATATAACTAAACAAATTATAATCATTAAGATTAAATGTTAATTTTATAATACTAATATAGTTGTTCATGTAAAAAATACTTTACGAAGTTTGCCAGAATGAAATAAAACTAATATATATATATACCAGCCGAGTAATAGACACCTATAAGAGTAATAAATACATTTTATTAATTAAAATACCTACAGTTAATATTTTCCAAATACCATTCACAAAGTATGAATAGAATAACAAGCTTACGTTTAAAATAAGAGATAGGTATATTTGTTTTCTTAAATTCTATTTAAAAACTTCAGAAAAGTAGGTGATACAAACTACTAGGTACCTCATCTAAATGCAGAAAATTGGTCTACAATATTACACTACAAAAGGTGTAATTCATATTAAGCCTTGTGCACCTGACCAATAAAATTTTATAAACAGCATAATATATAAGTCATGATTATGATGCATCTTAAGCATTTTTTACCAAATACCTATAGAAACGATAATTATGATTAGGTTAGTCTTATATTTAATTATTCTATAGTATTCATTAAGTAATAGTAATTGTTGGCCTATGCCGTTTAGATCAAAAAATATCAAAGCAGAAAATTGGCTTTTACTTACTTAGTTTTATAAATTTTATAATTTGTGCGAATAAAATGTCCTGTAGAAAGCATATAACACGGTATAATTAATACTACCTATTATTATAGAATATAGTACTTACCTAACAGTTATAGTGGCCTGCTGGCCTAGCGTAAAATATGGTATCGATATTAACTGCCAACCGTGCCAATGACCAAGTGCCGAATGTTGGTTATATAATAATAATGAATAAAATATTGAAGTATAGAATAAACGACAACGGACAAACGCATAGAAAATGGTCATATATTATTATTAGCACAGTCTTGAAGTCTCACGGAACGCAAAAGTCGATTGTCGGATACTCGTTACTGGATAACTTACAAACATAAATTACAGCATCTCTATTCCACTAAACACACGCTGATGAACTATGAAGTAACTTAACGGTAGCCAGAAATATCAATTTTTGTCATGAATTTTTGGTCTATAACATGAATTGACCAATCAGGGATCATTGTTACACACACTTATTCGACAACGGGAGCAGCGCTGCAGTCATTATTATTGTGCTGAATTATCTTATCTATCTCGATCGCTGCAGCGTATGATTATAGTCTCGCTCTTTCTTGTGATATTATATTATTAATAATACGATGCCGACGATGTCGGGATTTCAGATTATTTTAACTTGTATACTGTTTATTTATAGTAGGTCACAAGTGAAATAATTTTGATTAAATTATCAGAACCAGAATGCCTCGTAATTCGTAATTATAGCCATAGTAAAATAATGTCCGTCTACACTCTGCATTGTTAATTCATTGCTATTATTATAGCTAAACCCTGTTTCAAAAGAGAAAAATATACTGCTTTCGTGACCGGTTTACGTTCGGCAACAACTTCGGCGGTGCGCATACTCCACCAAGAACCGATAGGTCGCGACGAGCGCGCTACCGCCGTCAGATCGTTGTAAATCATATACAGCCAGTTCCAAATAGCACAATTATATAATACGTGTTTACTCTTGCATTCACCGTTTACATACAATTTTTTTGAAATCAGTGTATACTTGTCGGACAGTTTTGATCAGCGATGAACGAAGAAGTATATAATATTATAGTATATTATAGTATATAATATTCTCTTTTGAAATTGAGTTTTACTCTTATAAACTATAATAGTCATGGCTAAATATTTGTATTTAAATTATTTATATTTATATTAGTTTATTTAGTCATGGTTGTAGTGTATACCCATTATAAGCTTATAATTTATAAAGATTATTACGTCCATACGTTTCTTTATGGTATTGTAATACCTGGTTGCAACTAGGGACGGGGAAAATCGCCGGCAAGAGTGTTATATAGGTAGTAATATTTTATAAGCAGTGGATTTTCTAATTATTTTTTTCATAGACCATATAATATAGTATTAAAAAACAACAATCATCAACAATAGCGTAATAGATGTGCAATTTTGAATGTATAATTAGTGTAAACAAATAATACAATTTGGCTTCAACAATGAAAATTAATATTGTTAGCTTGATATTAAATTTTACATAATGGTTTTTTGTTTCTTTAGATTAGGTGTTAGTTACTATAATAACAAATGTTACTTTATTGACAGTATTTGTATAACTGTATACAAATATGAAATATATTATATTATTAATAATAATTATTAAAAAAATATTTAAAATGTACGCTATTATATTATTGTTAAAGTAATGATATAGGTATAGTTCTGCATATTATTATTATAAAAGCCACGCGGTCGTACACTCAACTGCTGAAACGCTCCGAGTGTACGGAGAAATGTCCTAGACCCGTGTACGGCGTATCAGCCGGTGTTGCTAGCTCCCGGATGGGTGACCATCCGGGATTTTAAGCAACAAATCCTTGCCACACATACAAATAACGTGTTTTAACCGACCTTATTTCTCCTCCTACAAACAAAAACCAGCTAATGGCCGTAGTTGCCGGGCTTAAGAGGACGCTACACCCGCATGTGTTGTCTCCGTCTTACAAATGTACAACATACCAAAAACTGTTTTGCGCG
>NW_021770584.1:6738-14811 GCF_005508785.2 Acyrthosiphon pisum
GGAGCTTCTTTATTTAATGTATACTTGAATTGAATGATGCCAAATGTTTTGTCATATCTTATCCATGTCATTTTTAACCAATTTATCTTTTCTTTATCAGTATCAAGAGCCCGTTTTACTAATGGTCCAGATAATAACGAAGAAAATGATTTGAAATCTATTTGTTCCATTTCTATTACTTTCAACGGTATTTTTCCTCGTACATTTCTGACAAAATTATACCAATCATTTGGTATTGATATTGTTGACTCTGATTGTTTTTTACAACGTTCGATTCTGGAATGATCACTATCGCATTCTAGATGTGTGTGTCCTGGCACCAAAAATTTCTGATCTACAATTTGAAGAGAAGGATGATTTTGAAGAGCAAACATAAACATTAATGCAACGTTTATATTACGATTTTGACCGGAACAAGTGTCCGAATAAGTAATAAGGTGAGTGATATTGTTATCAATTTTGCCTTGAATAAATTTGTATAAAATATATGCTACTTCAATTGATCCTCTTCCTGCTATGTCTTCATGCCACATATAACAGTAAGATTCATTTTTACTCAAGTCTCTAATGATTTCATTATATGTCCAGAGTTGACGTTTGTAAAAAACAATATTGGTTTTTAAGTCAGGAGTAGGCAAACACTGTTGTAAGTCAAAAACAATAACTTTTAAAGATGGAGTAGTAGTCAATAATACTTTGTCAAAATTACATATTTGGCCATCGTTTAAGCGTACATCATCATCAGCTTCAACATTTTCTACTGGTTGTAAATCACAATATTGAACATTATCTAAATAAAGACAATAATAATAAGATTTAAAACATGATTTAAAGTATCGGTTTTTAATATATAGATAAGTATACAAATTATTATCTAGGTACATTAGATACATACATGGACATAATAATTTGTACTTATTGAAAGACAAAACATAGACATGTATTAATATTATATTTTAATATAGGAACTTTTAAAATACTTTTTAGTGCTTAGTTTGATAAAATTATTTTTATATTTAGGTACTAATTTAAAATTGTTATGTTACATTCAACTAAGTATTATTAAACATTTTATTTACCATTTTTAAGAGAAAAAAGTATATTAAGTGTATTCTAAATACTATAAAAGTATTTAAATACATTTAATCAAATAATTTACAAGACTGAAGAAATTTAGAATTACTGTTAAACTTAAATTTAATATAGGTAGTATTAAAAATTGTTATGCATAGATAATTTTAGAATTCTAGATTAGTTTACCTGTATTTAAATTGAATAGGTTCCTATTATTGTGAACATCTGCTTCAGGACTTTTTACTGGTTGTAAATCACAATACTGAGCATTATCTAAATTAAGACAATGATACAATTTAAAAAATACATAACTATAGCTATATTATAATCAAAGTTTTATTAACCTGAATGAAGAAATAATGGTAAATCGTCACTGTTAAATACATCATTCATAGGGTATCCCTGTTCATAATCTGTAAATTAAGTTATGAATTAAGATGTCATGTGTATTACCTAATATTATAATATCATATAATAATATTATTATGTATAATATTAGGTAATACACATGACATCTTTATCAATGTGTCTCTGCCCTTACCTTGATCTGAAAGTGGAGTTTCATATTCATTTTGTCGTACTCTAGTAGTTTTATCTTTATTCTTGAAATTCTTGTTAGTTACTATCACATTATTTTCAATAAAAATATTAAGTATAGTTAATATTTTTAGCATTACAATAATATTGTGCTATTAGGTACTTACCATGATGAATATTTTTATTATCTTCCGTATAAGACAACTTTTTGGCTAAATTCAAAAGCTTTAGCGCTCGTGACATTTCAAATATTTAAAAAAAAAGTCATAGGAATATTAAAAAATAACAATGTTATAATACAAAATATCTAGTAGGCAACAGCAATTTTATGCTTTTTAATATTATACAGTACATTCGAGGTTAAGTTTTTTTTAATCTTTACGATACTTAGTAACAAGACACAAATCATATCATAATGAAAATAATAAAACTAATAATATTACATTATTATAGAGTATCGTTATCGGCTATCAAAATGCATTTTGTTTACTGTTATGAATATCACATGATATCTGCTATTTATAGAAATTATCATGTTTTGACACATAATAATATTTGTGGCAAAACCTGATAAATGATTTATCATATTTTGCCACAATCAAATTCTGTGTTCCGTGTAGATAGTCAATTTGTATAATGCTTATAAAAATAAAACTAATTGTCCCACTGATATCATATTTTTCCACAACAAAATAATGACCTATTACTTTCACATACCGTAAAAACCCCGAAATCGATATTTTGGCAGATATCAGCTTCTGCCTCTTCAGTGCAGATATATAAGTAATAAATATAGCCATTAACCAATTATAATTATATTTATTATTCAAGTATATATATATTATATTGTTAGACATAATAGTAGCGTATAGCTAATATTTATTAAAACACTATTAATTAACATTAATATTTATTTATTTTTAATCGTTGTTAAATATTGAATAATAGTTAGGTTAAATATATTTAAAAGTCACTATTTTATAAATATATAATAATTTTATAATACACATGTTAAATTTCAAATATTTATTAGTAACTCAAGATTATTTAAAATTTAATATTAAGAATTTAATGAAAATTAAATATTTATCAATCTGTATGATTGGAAATTGTTACTTGGGTATAGCTAATATAAAAAATTAATTTTAATAATAGATACTACTGAAATTTAAAATTGTTCTAACTTACCATTATAATAATTATAAAAATTAGTAAAATGGGATGTAATTTAGGATGTATTAAAATTAAATTAAAAACAACAACACAAAAACTATAATACAGTACGTAAACAATTAAAAATCTGAATAAAATTCAGGAGCATGCGACTGCAGGACGTCTGGACTGCAAATGAGAACAGACAGGGGCGTATTTTAGGGAGGGCGAAGGGGGCGACCGCCCCCCTGAATCTGTATTTATGGAATCGATTGTATGTGAGATACACACTTCAAATTTTTTTAATTTGGATAATTTTTATAACGAAATCAAATTAATTAACAATTTTGATTTTCTACAAAAATTTTGGTTATAAAATACGAATAAGTGTTAAGAAAAATTGCAGAAAAACATATTAAAATATAATAAATTGAAGGCGAACGGACGCGTATGATGGATAATTATATATTATTGTTTTGTCAGTATCAGTACTAATGATCATTGGTAATGTGGCGACACTTGTACCACATCGGCGGGCGCACATCGTTTTGTACCACGGTTACGTCACGTAGTCTCACAGTAACATCCAAGGTTATTAGATACTCCTATCTAACATCAGTGTGATAACAAACTGATAGTATTATTATCATTATTTTTAAGATTTAAACATGATTATTTCAACGACTGCGGACCAATGTGTTTTTTTGTATTAAATATTTTGTTTTTTGCGCACAAAAGTTTTTACAATGAATTCTAATAAAAGGAAACAACCTTCACTTCTACATTTTTTTCCTTCTAAGAAAGATTGTCAGTCATCGAGTACAGATGTTGCAAGGAGTGAATGTGAAGTAACTACAAATAATTCCTATAATCCAGATATTATATCACCATCTTTCAACACACAACAGCCAAAAATAATTCACGATGATCAAATCAATGAAGATAACCTTAATTTGAATGATGACATAGGAAATTTTATTGGTAAAACACTTGATGATTATACCAAATTCAATCTCTTAAAAAACTCTTGGAAGCCACCTGATAATTTTAAGTTTCCTTTTTCGGTTCACAATAAGCTAGGTAAGGAAGAGAAACGATTTCTGAGACGTAATCATTTTGAACAATATCCTTGGTTAATATATTCAATATCTAAATCTGGTTGTTATTGTAAATATTGTACACTCTTTTTAACCAATAACAAAGGGGGAAACCAAAAGACTGAACCACTAAAAAAACTGGTTACCTTACCTTTAAATCAATATTCGAAATTACTCGGTAAGACTGGAGATTTGGAAGTGCACAGTAATAATCAATACCACCGAGAAGCAATTTTAAAATCTGATGATTTTTTGAAAACGTACAATTCACCAAATAAGCAGATAATTAATATTATTAAAAGTAAACGTTTAGAGCAGGTTCATGAAAATAGAAATCGTTTAAAACCAATAATTGAAACCATCATATTTTTGGGACGCCAAAATATTCCTTTTAGGGGACATAGAGATAGTGGACAGTTGTTGTGTAAAGAACCTGATAGTTATTGTTCGCGCCAAGTTATTAGCGCATCGCGGTGTGCAGTTTTACGTACGGCGACGACGACCTACTCCTATCTGTTCCCTCTTCAGCCATTCACCTCTCTGTCTGTTAATTGCGAATTATTATTATTGTTATGTTTATTTAATCTCTTTGTTTTGTTTTAATGTGAGTTATCGATCAGCCCGTTGTCTCATACATTTATTATATTATTGTTTTCGTTTTGTCTTATGTTAAACTATCAGTGTGTATAGTCTATCACTTAATCACTTTTTTGCGGCCAACGCCCTCGTTTATTATTATTATCGTTGCGTTGTGCCTTATTATATATCTCTTTTTTTCTCTCCTCTCCGCTATTGCAGCGGCAACACGTATTATTACTATTATTATTTTTTCGGTGTTTTTTTAGTTGTTTGGTACACACACCACCAAATTATTATTATTATTATTATTATTATTATTGAATAGTGTACCATCAACCGTGTGGTCACTGTGACCAGAGAGTATTATTTTTGTGTTGTCATTGCGATAACACCTGTCGCCGTTATTGTAACGGCATCAGATCATTGTATTATTATTGAAATAAATTCTTGGCGTTGCCGACTCGAAAACCGTGAGTCACTTTATTTATATTATTATTATTCTGTGGGGTGACTTTGGACACTATCACGTCATTGCGACATCCACGCCCGCGTAAGTCCGCCAGCAACGAACGTTGTGTGAGAGGCCGCCCAGGTCGTCCAGGTCGCCGTCGGTACTAACTCCAACTCAACTGCTCAAGACTTCAGTAGTTTTAAGTTAATTTTAAGTACTGTCCCTGTTTATTGTGAGCTCTGTAGTCATTGCACCAGATCGAATCGACCACAGAGACCCCCCTCCCCATAACTAGCCTGCATCATCCTAATTCCTGTGGTAGGGATCTCCCTTCCTCCCCGTCATCGTCGTCGTGCGTAGAATTGCCTACTTCGCACACTTTCAGGTGAGGGCATCTAGAGTTGCCTACCCACTCAAATAGTCGGCGTTAGTGGTGGCAGTGCCCAAAACAATTATATCCAGTTCTCGGGCTCTCACCGAGTGGTCCTTCGGGTTCCCCCTGTTCAGGGCGCAAACAGTTATAAAGGACCTACATGTTCTGTAGTAAAGAATGAAGGAAATTTTCGAGAACTATTGAAGTACCGTGTTCTATCTGGAGATAAAAATTTAGAAAATCACTTACTAAATAATCATTCTAAAGCTACTTATATATCTCCTATGATTCAAGAAGATCTTATAAAATCTTGCAAGGAACAAATAATTGAACATATATTGAACGAAGTTAAAGAAAATATTTACTACAGCATAATTTTTGATGAAACTACTGATATTACACATACCTCTCAAATGAGTTTATTTTTAAGGTACATAGACTCAAAAAAAAATATTCAGGAACGTTTTGTCGCTTTTATAAATTGCCATGATAGCATATATCATCAAAATGAAATCATCACCGATGAAGATACAGATAAGATAGAAACAGATAAATTAAATACAGATGATTTATCAATGGAACCAAAGCTTACAGGTAAATTATTTTTTTAAAAACAAAATTGCTAATTGTTATGTTAATTTTTTATTTCATTGTACAGGAGAAAAACTGGGAAATATTGTTGTAACTGCAATGAAAGAAATGTCACTTAATTTGATGAACTGTGTGGGTATTTCAACTGATGGATGTTCTGTCATGACGTCAGTATCAAAAGGAGCTGTACAACAAGTGAAAAAGTTCTGTCCTAATGCTGTATACAGCCCTTGCAAAAATCATGTTCTTAATTTATCGATTTCTAAATCTTCCAATGTTCAAATAGTCAGGAATAATGTTGGTATTTATCAAGAAACTATTTCTTTTTTCAATTTATCATCAAAAAGACATTTTGTTTTAAAAAATAATCTCAAAGGTTCTAAAAGATCTATTACAAGCTTTTGTGAAACTCGTTGGATAGAACGTCACACAAGTATACTTGAGTTCCAAACCAATTTAAAAGAAATTATAAAAAGTCTTACATATATATCTGAATGGACAGACCAAATTTCATCATCCAAAGCCAACTCACTCCTTTTAGCACTGTGTACTAGTGAATGTATTATAACATTGCATGTGTTATCTACCATTTTAAGTATAACGTAAGTAAAATTTTACAGGGAGTTTCACAAGATGTCAGTGCTGCTTCAGACTGTATTAAAAATATTATTACTATACTTGAAAGTAAACGTATAAATGCCGAGGAATGTTTTAAGGAAATTTTTCAAGAAGCAAAACTTACAATGGATGATCTGGACATTGAAATAAAATTGCCACGAATTACTAAAATCCAAACAAAAAGAAATAACACACCTCCAGGTTCACCAGAAGAATATTATCGTAGAGTTCTGTATATACCACTGATTGATAACATTTTGGAAGATTTGAAAACAAGGTTTCTTAGTGAAGAAACTACAGCTATTTTTCAGTTAATGAAACTTATACCTTGCAATACAATAAACATGTCTACGCTAAAAACAAATGACTTAATCAATGCAATTATTGGACATTACTCATTTTTGGAAATAAATGCATCCATATTAAAAGGAGAAGTGGAGTTATGGAGATCAAAATGGATTTCAAATAAAAATGAAGGTAAATTACTATAGAATAATAATTGTGACAAATCTAAGTATTTTTCATGAAAACCAAAATTCTATTTAAATAATATTCAGGTGGTAAAGTACCAGATGATATAATGATAACTATTGATGAATGTCACCCAGTATTATTTCCTACAATAAAACAAATTCTTTTTCTGCTTGCTACCTTGCCAGTAAGCATTGCTTCAGCTGAACGTAGCTTTTCTACTCTACGCAGGTATGCTTTTTGTTGGCTTAGCCATAGTTTGTTTTGCTTTAACACTATATTTGTCTATATAGAGTATATAGTTTATCTAAAGATATATTAAGTTATTACTTATTACATTAAGTTTATTCAAATACCTCTATAAGTTAACAGTTAAAATTCATAAACGAACCAGTAAAACTTACATTTTATTTTATGCATGCTGCACATTTTAAAATGGATGATCTATACTATTTTAACTGCTTATATTTTATTATAGCTAAATGTATTGTATTATTTTATTTGGGTACAAGCATATATTATGTATACATACCATAGGCGTGCGCACAGGGTATGCAGGGTATGCCGCTGCATAGTCTGCAGCTTTATGTGAGGGGCCCATATATAATATACCAAAGCATTTTTGATAATATCTTCTATATTATAAAAAAAAATAATAAACATTTTAGTTTTCACTTTTCTCGTGACCCGCAAGATAATCTAAACTATTAATACACTAAGGGTCAGTTGCACCGTCTACGGTTAAACTTCGATTAAGCTTAATGGTGCAAAAAGCGTAACACGTAGATATTGTTTTATAGGTTTTTAAGGTACTATTTTTTATAAGGTAATCTAATATTCTCCATACTTTACATTTATATATTATATAGCTTCTTATGTTGCTTGTTTTTATAATTGAATAGTAGGTACATAGTGCATTTGAAATTGTCCTGGTGGTTGATATCTTAGATATAGAATATATGTGCTAGGTATTTATGTTGCTGTTTTTATAGTTAAATTTTCTATATGCTAACATTAAGGTAACTATAATTTATAGGCGCTATAGTCAACATAAATCAAACACAGTGTACAATTTCAGGCTCATTAATTCACCCTGATAAGTGATAACCCTTCAAATGTTTTAACATCAT
>NW_021770584.1:16732-17933 GCF_005508785.2 Acyrthosiphon pisum
CCTTGCAATACAATAAAACATGTCTACGCTAAAAACAAATGACTTAATCAATGCAATTATTGGACATAACTCATTTTGGAAATAAATGCATCCATATTAAAAGGAGAAATGGAGTTATGGAGATCAAAATGGATTCAAATAAAAATGAAGGTAAATTACTATAGAATAATAATTGTGACAAATCTAAGTATTTTTCATGAAAACCAAAATTCTATTTAAATAATATTCAGGTGGTAAAGTACCAGATGATATAATGATAACTATTGATGAATGTCACCCAGTATTATTTCCTACAATAAAACAAATTCTTTTTCTGCTTGCTACCTTGCCAGTAAGCATTGCTTCAGCTGAACGTAGCTTTTCTACTCTACGCAGGTATGCTTTTTGTTGGCTTAGCCATAGTTTGTTTTGCTTTAAAACTATATTTGTCTATATAGACTATATAGTTTATCTAAAGATATATTAAGTTATTACTTATTACATTAAGTTTATTCAAATACCTATATAAGTTAACAGTTAAAATTCATAAACGAACCAGTAAAACTTACATTTTATTTTATGCATGCTGCACATTTTAAAATGGATGATCTATACTATTTTAACTGCTTATATTTTATTATAGCTTAATGTATTGTATTATTTTATTTGGGTACAAGCATATATTATGTATACATACATAATATCTACTTGAACATTAATAATAAATAGTTTATATTTTGAGCAACAAACTTTTATATTGATAATTGCCCGTAATATGTAATATTTAGACTTAAATAAAAACACAGGATAACTAATAGATGGTGAACCGTTGTGAGTGTGGGGTGGTCCAATATACATATACATATATACACATTAGGCATATACTTACGCTCCCTCATACACCACACACGACACATGAAAAACATAAATGATATTCAATACCTCTCCGACCAGCCGTTTAGTAAAAACCAACTATCAATTATCAACGGCGCCAGACGACAGCACATTATAACTCATAATAAACTTCAAGACCCCGACGACAAATTTCCGATATAGACGTAGGGACATCATAACACAATAAATTACCAGCAGCGGCACCTTTGTCATACCACTGAAGACAGAAAGTCATAAACACATCAATGCGTAAACGCAGACATCGATGCACCAGAAGAAGGGATCACACCAAAGTCACATTATATAAGAACCCTACGGGATCGACTCG
>NW_021770584.1:17983-19084 GCF_005508785.2 Acyrthosiphon pisum
CATTTTTACAATTATTATGTTTTACAACGTTATGGTTTCATTACATCAAAATGTGTTTTACAAGTACAATGGTATTTGGTTTACAATTAATGGATTTTTCATTACATTAATATTTGTTTTATAATTTTTCATTACCGTAATACAAATAATTGATTTTTCATTACAATTTTAATTACAATAATATTCGTTTTACAATTTTTGTTATATTAATATGGCTTTACACTTTGTGTTTGACAGATAAATATTGTTTACATTTGTTAACATAGTTTGGTTGTGCAAAATATATATTGCTTAAAGCATTGATACAATTTGACAATAGTACATCTATATATTTTTTTTTTGTTAGTCGTTACATTAACACATATTATTAATTAATTAATTGAAAACTTATTTCAATACATATGTCATATACATATATCTATTATTAAATATTTATTTATTATTATACATTTTTTTTCGTGTTAGTTCTATATTATTTAAATTATTTCTTAATACAATAATAAATGGAGTAAAATCTCTCTTTTTTTTTGTTAATAACATGATAAATGTTCTCATAATTATTGTTAATAGGTATACACTCATTTCACTCATAATATAGTGTGATTAATTATATAAAATATAGTTAGTTAGTACTTTATTATATATTGTTGACTTAAGGTAAATTCCTTATGCTAACTTACTAATATATTTTTTTTTTTGTTAATTTAAAAGTATTATATCGATAGTTATGAAAACCCTATGTTATTTAATTAATTCTATTCCCCCCTTTTTTTTCATATACACTATTATCCGAATCCTATGCTATTAGTGATATCGTATTTTAATTGTTTTTGATTTCAGACTTACTCTATATTTTACGCTCTGATTTTTTTTTATTCAATTAAACGTAGACTATACGGGAGGACAACTCGTATGAAAATAAAGTTGTCACGCCATATAGCCTAATTTAAACGATTTAATTAATTTCCTATATTGCGATTTTAGTTCCATCTGAACTACCAGACACACACTTTGTAACTTTTTCAAGCATCCAAAGTTAACAAAGGTGTCTCTCATATTTCAGCCGGCCTCGAATTTTGCCTGTAATTTTCGTCCACTTGA
>NW_021770584.1:19134-19873 GCF_005508785.2 Acyrthosiphon pisum
TTCGATAGCTTCAATAGGGTACTGTCAGTTTGATATAAGAGTAAATGGACATATATCAAACTTTTAAATAACAACATTATATGTGTTCTTTTGTTGGTTTCTAAGATATTTTAATTTTTCAATGAATTATGAATTACGATTATGTAAAAAATTAATAATTGAAAATGCTCATTGTTTACATGAATATAAATATAGGTATCGTAAATAACATTAGATAATACGGGTAATGTTGATACCTAAAAGTTTGATGATAGGTCGATTAACTAAAATATCATAACTAACAGCACATTATTGAAGCTGGCGAACGGTACCTATTTGAGAAAACACATGCCGGTGTGCCGTTCTATTAATAAAATAAATATTTCTTACCTTTATAAAACTGGTGCAAAAATAAATTGTTGTTTTTATAGATAAAAAGAGAGTTGAAAAATAACAAACATACAAAAAATGGAAATAATTTAAAATAGTATAAGTTCAAAGTCTTGAAAATATTATAACTGTCTACTATAACTTATATGAACTGAGTTTTGACTAAACACATTTTGTATTTCGTGATGAGTTTTTATAAAGAAATCTTATCCAGTTATCAACAATTAATTATTATTTGGTGACTGTTACTAAACCTTTAAAATCAATTTTTAAAATAATATTAATAGGTAATAATAAAAATAAATGTCAATCCGTTGATAGCAAATAATTGACTAAAAATATTATCATTACAAAATGCTATTAGGCCCAC
>NW_021770584.1:19973-23269 GCF_005508785.2 Acyrthosiphon pisum
TGTTCTATTTATAAATTTAGTTTTGTACAATTGTTTATCAGTAATTATTAGTTCATAAACATAGAAGCAAAAAATTTTATAATAATATTAAAAAAACAATAGAGATTTCTCAACAGAATAAAAAAGTGTTAGGTCTTTGCTTTGATTTTATGGCTGTAGTTGACTTACCTAAAATACCGGTGCAGGAAGTATATTATTATCGTCAATTATCTGTCAATACTTTTGGTATTCATAATTTAAACACGAATAATTTATTTTGTTGTTTATCATGAGGCAACAGCAAGAAAAACACCAAATGATGTATGCTCTTTTTTGGCTCACTATATTAATAGTTTTGTTGATGATGATGTTGAGGAATTGCATTTGTTTTGTGACAATTGTGCTGGGCAAAACAAAAACCACGCATTACTCAGAATGATTATGGCTCTAGTTGAAATTAAAAAATTCAAAAAAGTTCAGGTGTTTTTTCCACAAAGAGGACACTCGTTTTTGCCGTGTGATCGTGACTTTGCATTGATAAAAAAACAACTGAACAGAGTGGATCGTCTATACACTTTAGAAGACTATATAGAACTTATTTTAAAATCATCAAGAAATCCAGAAAAATTTTCAGTGTTTCTAGTTGATAAAATTATGATTTATGACTATCAAATGTGGTTTCCACAATTTTATATTAAGAATACTAACGCATTAGAATGTTTAAGCCGTAATAAAACATTGAAACAACGTCGTACAATAGAAAAATTTTTAATTTCTAACTACTATTATTTTGAATGTGTATCGGAAAAATGTGGAATAATTAAGGCAAGTGAATTTATTGACGGAATAATATCAAACCATTTCAAATTGAGAAAAAATGTGTTTCCTGAAAAATTTTAAAACTTGGACATGTGTCCTTTCTGCATTTAGCGATTCCTATATAATATGTGTTTACTCTTGCATTAACCGTTTCATACAATTTTGTTGAAATCGGTGTATACTTGTCGGACAGTTTTGATCAGCGATGAACGAAGAAGTATATAATATTCTCTTTTGAAATTGAGTTTTACTCTTATAAACTATAATAGTCATGGCTAAATATTTGTATTTAAATTATTTATATTAGTTTATTTAGTCATGGTTGTAGTGTATACGCATTAAGCTTATAATTTATAAAGATTATTACGTCCATACGTTTCTTTATGGTATTGTAATTTCTGGTTGCAACTAGGGACGGGGAAAAACAACGGCAAGAGTGTTATATAGGTAGTAATATTATATAAGCAGTGGATTTTCTAATTATTTTTTTCATAGACCATATGACATAGTATTAAAAAAATAAATATTAGTGGATCACCAACAATAGCGTAATAGATGTGCAATTTTGAATGTATAATTGTTGTAAACAAATAATAAAATTTGGCTTCAACAATGAAAATTAATATTGTTAGCTTGATATTAAATTTTACATAATATGGTGTTTTGTTTCTTAAGATTAGGTGTTGGTTACTATAATAACAAAGGTTACTTTATTCACTTTATTGACAGTATTTGTATAACTGTGACCATCCGGGATTTTAAGCAAAAAATCCTTGCCACACATACAAATAACGTGTTTTAACCGACCTTATTTCTCCTCCTACAAACAAAAACCAACTAATGGCCGTAGTTTCCGGGCTCAATAAAAAAAGAATATATAAGTAATAAATATAGCCATTAACCAATTATAATTATATTTATTATTCAAGTATATATATATTATATGTATAGACATAATAGTAGCGTATAGCTAATATTTATTAAAACACTATTAATTAACATTAATATTTATTTATTTTTAAACGTTGTTAAATATTGAATAATAGTTAGGTAAAATATATTTAAAAGTCACTATTTTATAAATATATAAGAATATTACAATACACATGTTAAATTTCAAATATTTATTATTAACTCAAGATTATTTAAAATTTAATATTAAGAATTTAATGAAAATTAAATATTTATCAATCTGTATGATTGGAAATTGTTACTTGGGCCAGGTATTAAGATTGATCGGTAGTAAACTTTTAGAAAAAATTAACTTATAAAGAACATAGAATAGATAAATAATAAACAATTACAAAATTGCCATAAATTAAATTAACTTGACTAGTTGAGTAAAGCATTTTTTAAATAATAAATATTTTGATATATATTAAATAAATATTTATGATATAAATAACTAGACGCATTATTACTGCAACTTCTAAACCGAATAACTTTGTACAATTTGTCTTAAGTACAATTCTTTTATATTCTATGTTTTCTGACTCTTTCATAAAAACACCTCTGGATATCTAAATTATATTATTTTATTATAACCTCTTAGTCAATTCGAGTTCAATATTTTGTATTAACAAAGGTTGTTAATAAAATATTGAGTTATGACTATTTGTTACAAGTATTGATTTTTCTGGTTAAATCTATTAGTTTAATCTATTGATTTTTAACTTGTATTTCTTTTATGAATTATATGTTTGGAACTAGATAATTTATCTTGAATTCTCCCTAGGTATGGTATGTGATAAATGTCCGTCACCAAATCAACTTCCTGATGTCAAAATTGAAAACTTACTCTGTCCTCCAATAAAAGAATTCAACCTTATGCCTGAAGAAACCATAGCATTGAAAACGGTTTTTTTTTCTAATGTTCTCCTGATGATGCTTCCATCCCAGCACGATTAAAGATATACTGGTTACCCAACGGCCTATGCTTTGCACAGGCAGAAAACGGCTACGAAACCGCGATATGTTATGGACTGCCTACTAGCACCATCTAGGTGATTAACTTAGGAACTATTTGTCGTCACGAAATATTCAAAAGGAAAAAAAAATATTGTAATTAGTAATAATTAGTAATTATTAAATAGGTAATATGGCTAATACCACACAAAAAAATGTAAAACATATTAGAACAAAAGACAATAAATACAGTAAATAATATTAATGATTAATTATAAATATTTAATAGTTAAAAGTTATACTAAATAAAATAAATAAATTAGCTAAATTAAATAATACAACGTAGGTACTACTATTAGTTATTACATTACAAATTTGAAATTAACAAACCTCTACTTTATCACTTTCCATTTTTTCTAAGGATGAAGAAATGGTAATGCCCCTTTTTTTAGTTGCCATCGCTTTAGGCAAACCTAAGAAGTAGAAAGTAATATTAACCATATCAATCCTTTATTTTTAAAATAAACTGATTATATTATAGGCTTAAACATGTTCTATATTGATATTTGATATAGGTATTTAAATTAGATAGT
>NW_021770584.1:23980-26207 GCF_005508785.2 Acyrthosiphon pisum
TTATACAGTCTCGATGTGTAACCAGTATATCTTTAATCGTGCATCCCAGTTATAGCTTTTGTTTCTAAAATGTTTCCGGTTTGTATATGTATGTATTTATATTTCTTTAAATAAAATATTATTAACTAATTGATTTTTTTTCTTACATATGGCATCGCTTTTGGCGAAAACAAACATAACTTACTTAACTAAAAATATCAAACCAAATAAATAACAAATATTGATTACACTAAATAAATAAACTGAAACAATATAAATTAAATATACGGAGTTCCAATCAATAAAAATATATAAATAAAACAAAATAAAGTAACAAGTAAAATAAAATAAAATAAATAAGAAAGTATATAGATGACTACGGTAACATATAATTATGCGTGTGACTGAAAGTAGTAACACATTCAACGATATAAATAGGAATTTGCCCACTTACTAAAGGTGTACTTCTAGGTTACGTAGCTAATCTTTTGCCTCAATGCTGCCTTTATGGAGCTCTGCTATTCCTCCTTGATATTTTTTCCGTGGACATGACTCGACAATGTGTTTGATGGTTTGAACCTGCCCACACTCACAGAGTGGGGCGTATTTGTCATATTACATTTATGTAAGAGAAACTTACATTTTCCCTATTCTGTCCTGATGCAGTTTGAAGCAGACCCCATTGCATGAGGAATTTCAAATCCTGGAACTCTCGGGTCGGGTTGTTGATAAGGGAACTAGGCATTACATTCTCACCTTTCCAGCTTTTTCCACATATCTCCTTGATTATCTGTTGTGTTTTCGATTGCCCAGATCGGGTGTCTAGATTTTAGTCTTTAATATGGTGCTATATATGTCTTTACTTATGTCATTAAATATCGGAAGGTTTGTCGAGTTTTGGACTTGTTGAAGTAGTTTTATGGTTGCTGCATATCTACGGAATTCTGGTGGTGCAATATTTGAGAGGACTGGGAGCCATTGCACTTAGTATTATTTAATTCAACACTTACTTTCCTCGTATGGACACTCCTCTCCCATACTGGGTCACAATACTCCGCAGTGCTATACACTAGTGCTAAGGCTGATGTGCTGAGTATATTTGTCCTGTACCTCCAGCTAGTTCCAGCTAACTTACTGATAATTATATTTATCGTTTTTAACTTGTTTTTAACTCACACTAGGTGTTGCTTGAAGGCAATGTTCTATCTAGTTTGGTTTCTAGATATCTCGGGGTGTCTTCACTTTGTATCCTGACTCCCTGGGACATTAAGCTGAATTTTCTGTTTGCATATCTGTTATTTAAGTGGAAAGCGCTGGAAGTCGTTTTGGTAGGGTTAAGAGTTAGGTGCCAAGAATGAAAATAACTGTGAAAAATACAGATCTTCGCTCAGTATCTCCTCCAGTTTTCCAAAAGAATCAGCTTAAGCTACTAATCCTACATCGTCTACATACATAAATTTACGCGATGTTGTGTTTACAAATTCGTATGTTGACGTTTAACAAAACTGGGGAGAGGACAAACCCTAGAGTGAGTTCATTTTGAAGGCACTTGTAATTACTCTCTTTCACATTTATGCGTACTTTGAATTTCCGGTCTGACAGCATGTTATCAATAAGATGTATGGACGTTTTACACTTCAAGATTTCCGCTAATTTCAAGAGAAGGCCACGTTTCCAGACAGTGACGTACGCACAGGTTAGGTCTAGGAAAACTGCCCCTGATTTTAATTTATTCTGAAAACTGTTCTCTATGTGAGTGACCATTGACAAAACCTGCTCTCCGCAGCTTCTTCCTAACAAACGAAATCAAACAGCTATTGCGCGGGACCGCGTCACAGTTAATAATGAAGAAAATAAACCAGAAGTTATAGAACCTATGCAAAATTAAAATGATGTTATATTTATTGCGTTTGGAATAATGTACAGAGGTACAATTCGTCGTGGTCAAGAAATTTATGTTTTAGGACCTAAACATAATCTATCTGTTATCTAAAATAATAGATAGTGAATGTTTTTATGAGTAATTTTATTTTACAAATACAAATATCATAATATTATTTTAGTAAAAATATTGCCAGCAGGAACTTCATCTACTAGTTCTAAGTCTCTACCCATTAAAATGTATAATCAGTTATGCTAGTTTGTTACGTTGGTCCGATTTTAAAATAGCCAAAGTGCATTTTTCGTCGATATAAAAATCTTAAAAATAATATTATGATATTTGTATTTGTAACATAAAAAGATCATC
>NW_021770585.1:0-1707 GCF_005508785.2 Acyrthosiphon pisum
GGAGTTGATAATCTGTCATAGAGTGTAAAATATATGGTGTGTTCACTTACCTCGTTTAGCTGTGAAAAGTACTCGTTGATCCTTGTGGAATGGATATATCTCTGATTTGGTGTGGATCGATGCACGTTACTATTATTTTACGACTTGTATTACAATATCTTATACCAGTTATAAGTTCATATTTTGCCTATACACTGTCGACACTTTGTATTTATAATTAACTACCACCTGTGTGTCTTCTTTTGTAAGGGTATACTGGATTTTGATATCATAGTGGGATAAGATTGGTTTGGATTATAACATTTCTTAACATTTCTTTTTCCTTGTGCATAAGCTTGCAACACATATGTGTTTTTTTTATATTTTCATGGATGTTTATTAGGTGACATCATTGGTTAATGTATTTTATTAAAATGTGTTTGTTTTCTATTTGCTTATGTACCTGAGGTTAATCTCTCCTTAAGAGTAATGGAGCCGGACTATCAGGATAAGTCCTGTCCGCTTCAAAACTCGAGATTCATTAACTGCAGGTACACTCTGATGATTCAACGCCCAGAATGGACGATAAAGCGTCAGGCAGCGCCTGAAGCGTGATTTATTGTGTTTTGGTGAACGCCTATGTATTTGATGTTAATCTCTTTTTAAGAGTAGTGGAGCCGGATTGTCAGGATAAATCCTGTCCGCTTCAAAACCCGAGATTCATTAACTTCAAATACACTCTGATGATTCAACGTCAGAACGATGTAACATCAGGCGGCGCCTATGATGTAGTTTATTGTACAGGTGTTGGAAATATGCCCATATATTTGATGTTAATCTCTCTTTAAGATTAGAGGAGCCGGATTGTCAGGATAAATCCTGTCCACTTCAAAACCCGAGATTCATTGACTTCAAATACACTCTGATGATTCAACGTCAGAACGATGAAACACCAGGAAGCGCCTAAGACGTGATTTAATTCATTTTGGTGAAAACCTATTTGTTTCATTTTTTTTTATTAAGTTTATCATAATTTATTTTATTTAACATTTGGAACTGAGTATTGGAAGTATTGCAGTTGGAAGTTTTTGTATAGGATATACCTTAGTAATTTAATGACATGTAAGGATTGTTCAGGTAGTGTAGTAAATAATAATGACATGTTTTGGGTTAATGGATAATATATCCAATGCTTAAAATATGCACATTTTAATTCTAAAACCATTTCTGTAAAAAAGTTACTTTTCAATTTATTTTTTAATTTTTATCCTGTACACAAAATTTCTACAAGAAGGAGTGCTTTGATTTCAACATAATATAGTACCTTATCTTTTAGCAAATTGGATTAAGATATCACTTTAGAAATTTTCTCAATAGTTATTTAATGCCACGAGAAAAACTACTGACAAATTACAAAAAAACGCTAAAAATGGTATTTTAATTAACGTTTTGCCCATCACGATAGAAAGGAATAAAAAAATTATAATATTATAATATCAATTCAACTTGAAGGGTATAATAAGTAATACATAACATAAAATACGCAGACTGACAAACGGTCTCTGCTCAGAATCGTTTTTCTTATACAGTTATTATATCATTGAATTCAAGTTTAATTCAATCCATTATACATTGAAACACTTGTAACCTACTATACAGCAGAGCACATCCACTTACCCACTTATTTTTTATTTAATAATTTTTATTAAATCACTAGTAATTGAATTG
>NW_021770585.1:4339-5304 GCF_005508785.2 Acyrthosiphon pisum
TTTTGTTATTTTAATAGAACCTAGAAACATTTATTTCAATAAATAATCAAAAACCAACAAATCAAGTAAAATTTTATATTTTTATGAAGATATGTATTAAAAAAAAAAATTAATTTGCAAATTTAAAATTTATATGAATTAATTAAAATAAATTTAACACTTACCGAACACTACTCGTACTTAGCGAACTAGTTAAGAATGATACCCCACCCATAGTCTTTAAACAACACCTACAATCAATCACCTCCGATCTCTGTGACCACACTGAAATATTCACCGACGGCTCCAAAACTGATAACGGTGTTGGAGCTGCAGTAGTAGTTAAAGACCACGTATCAATGCTGAGACTCCCCAATTTCTGCTCAATATACTCAGCGGAGGCAACGGAAATTTCTTACGCCCTAGACCTCATCAAAACAAGACGCATACTCAAAGTTGCTATTCTAAGCGACTCGCTAAGTTCTTTAAGGAGCATCAAAAACCCCTTTACTCCGAACGAAATCGCGAGAAAAATTCAGAACCAACTGCATAACCTCACAAATTCCGGATACTCCATAATCTTGATATGGATACCCAGCCACAGTCAAATCACGGGAAACGAGAGAGCCGATGAAAATGCTCCCCAAGCAATAACATCCCCGGACGCTATAAAACTTAATGTCTTTACGCTACACGACGCTAAATCTCTATCAAAAACAACCACAAGCAACATATGGCTTCGAGCTTGGAGACTAGGTTCTACCAAACTAAACGAGATCAAACACACCACCATAGCATGGCCCTCTCCATCGAACACATCCAGGAAAATAGAAACGGCAATCAACAGAATGCTAATCGGACACTCATTGTTAACCTACCAACATCTGATGAAGATGAAGACCCCCCTATTTGTACAAGCTGCGGCACACAGCTCACAATCAAGCATATTATATCTGAATGCCGCCAATTTGAGAGAGAAAAACGGG
>NW_021770586.1:0-837 GCF_005508785.2 Acyrthosiphon pisum
ACCTCATGTAACATTGAGGGCTTAAATTCAAATAAGGAAGAACTGCTTGCTGACTTATGTAAAGAAAATTCATGTGACGTTAACACTAATCCATGCCCCAAAACTATCACCATCATTCAACAGTAGTAGATGTAAAAAGGGCTACAATCCCGACATAATATTTGTAAGCGATATGATAGCTCCCAATGTACAAAGGATACAAATTTTTTTTTTTATTATTTGTTTATTAAGATGTTCCTAGCCATGGCTATCTACATCTATTGATATTAATTAAAAAGTACATTTTTAACAATTTGAATAAGATATATAGTAATAATAATAATAATACAGAAAATAATTATATAATAATAATAATATAGTAATTAACAATATAAGTATACAGATATAATAAATAACAAGTTTTTAACTTATGTTGACGCTACGAGTAGCAACGCTGCTGTATGTGGAGCTGTTAAGCCAGAAGGTCATGCGGACGTCCACGTTTTAATCTGCGTTGAGGCGGATGTACGTGGAGTTGATAGTGAAGTGAGCCAGGAGAGTTGAGCAGTGCGGTATGGAAGTTTTTTGATGAGGTTTTAATGTGGTCTGTGATTTCCTGGATCTGAAGGTCTTTGTGTAGGTTTACGTTCCTTATAAACCAAGGTGCGTTGGCAATAATACGTAGTACTTTATTTTGAAAAATTTGAATTTTATTGATGTGTGTGGTCGCACATTTCCCCCAGACCGGACACTCATAAGCGAGTAGTGGACGTAGAGTTTGTTTAAATATTAGAAGAGAGCATTTTTTCTGTATTGAAGATTTTCTATTGAGAATAGGGTATAACATAGAAAGACGCT
>NW_021770586.1:887-1703 GCF_005508785.2 Acyrthosiphon pisum
ATCATTTACGTATGCATTAGAACCTTTTCATATAATCAACGGATCGATACAATTTCAGGATTGAATTATACAACAAAAAATATTAAATAATAATATGTAAAAAAACAATTTATATAATACATTCACTATTAAGTATTTTCACATTTGAAATTTTTTTTTTTTTGTGTAATTAAGCACAAATTTATGATCATTGAAAATGATAAAAATTAAAAACATACAACAGAAAAAAATTATGCTCCAGTTATAATCATTAAGTATAATTATTGTTTAACACCAATGCCTCAATTATGAATTAATATTCAATTTTTTTAATTTTTATTCAATCATCTTCTTTATTAAATTATATATATTTTTAACATGATTTTTTAAATAGTTCATTACATCTTATAATCATTATAGCCTCCAAAAGTTCTTCATCTAAACTCTAAAGATGCATGCAAATCAAAAGCCCAATTTAAAGCCCGTGCTATTTTAAGTTTTTCCTGGTATTGTATGTGTATAAATAATTGGCTCTCAGTAATTATATGATTTTCTTAGTATTTATTGTTGGATTATTCATTATACTATTTAGAATTTTATACTATTCAATAAAATATGAATAGACATATACGGGCCGTCGCGGTCGTCCGTCAAATAATCTAATGTTGTTGTCAAATGTCAAATGTAATGTGGTGCCCAATAAATAACTATGATATAATAATAAATTATAATAACAAACACTATATTATTATTGAGTTATAACTTATAGACATAAGGGACACTAGTACCAAAAATCTCGACACATAGATAATTCCCCTGGGCAAGTAACGAACGGTC
>NW_021770586.1:2385-5764 GCF_005508785.2 Acyrthosiphon pisum
ATTTGACATTAAAACAGCGTTCTTATATGGAGATCTTGAAGAAGTACATTTATATGAAACAGCCAAAAGGTTACGAAGATGGAACACAATTAGTATGCAAACTTCAACGGAGCCTATATGGGCTGAAACAGGCACCCAGGTGCTGGAACAAAAAGTTCAAAAATATGCTGATGAACTTTGACCTAAAGGAAACAAAAGCAGACCCTTGTGTATTCGTAAGCAATAAAAATAATCAATTATTAATTGTCGCTATTTTTGTAGACGATGGGCTAATCGCAGCGACAAACAACGAGCTGGTGGACACAATGGTGAACTACCTAAAGGAC
Source organism: Acyrthosiphon pisum (assembly GCF_005508785.2). Taxonomy (NCBI): domain Eukaryota; kingdom Metazoa; phylum Arthropoda; class Insecta; order Hemiptera; family Aphididae; genus Acyrthosiphon; species Acyrthosiphon pisum. The sequence continues at coordinate 2,712 of NW_021770586.1, forward strand.
AACTTCGAGACGAAGGAAGGTGAACTTGATCATTTCTTGGGTATTGAAATTGATCAGAGACCTGATGGTTCAATTTTCATACACCAATCTTCATATTGCAAGCGTATTTTAGAGAGGTTCAATATGTTCAAATATTGGGTTCAAATATATTAGGTTCAATAATAACTCATTAAAATTGTTATTTTGAGAATCCAGGTTATTTTAATTTAACATGTTTGGAGGATTAAAATGACTACTAGTTAATGAGTTAGTCTGAATTATTTTTACTCTTAAAACAAATATCAATGAATGTTGTTGTGACTAGCCATCTAGTTGATTTAACTGCTATGGTTTGAAGTTATTTTTACAAATTACTAAATTACGTTTAACGTATTAAGGTATGTATGTATATAGGTATAATATTATATTATTTTAATACCAATATATATTTCAATCAATATCAAAATATAGCCATATAATTATGAGAATATCACATGTTTCATGTTAGTGAGTTGGTATCGATATCATATTATCATCAACCGATTGCCACCAACTATAATTAGCAATAGTAACAAAAACTCATAGTGTACCGAGTGCTTGATTATATTACATAAGATTATCAGTTTGTGTTTTTCTTTTGTTAATATTTTTGATATTCTCGGTATTTTTATTCTCGTTGTTCCGGTTGTTCGTCTTTTCATTTTTTCACTTAGTGTCTCAGTACAGTGATTATTGTGTAATTGTGCATTTTATATTTAATGCCAGACGCCAGTTCACCTACAACTATAATATCATGACTTCTTCCTCTTTTGGCCAGTTTTTTGAAGTAAGTATATTAATGTTTCTTATATTTAAAATAGTATTTTCATTAGGTACTTTAAAATTTAAATCATAATAGGACCTAGGTATCCACATAGATAGGCGTTATTTTTAAAATTGATTTCAATCTGTCTGTACATATTATATAGGATACTGAAACTAATGAGGAAATATATGATGGTACAAAACCTAAGTTTGTTGAAGTCAATGAAAACTTCACAAGCAGTCCAAATTTGTTTGACCTAGATAGTCCACTTCATTCCAGACCGTCCAGTCCGTTAACTTTAAAATCAGGCGCTATTGCAAAGGTTCCCGAATGTAATAGATTTCAACCATATTTAAAGCCATGTTCTTCATCTAATTCTTCAACAACACTGCATTCTAAATATGGAAATTTCAAAGCTATGGAATGGACTAATCATGTAAGCTAATAATAAGGTAATAGTAAGGAATTGTTTAAATCATTTTATGGTGTAATACCACAAGAAATAATGAATTTTTCTCATGTAGTATCTTGGTGTGAATATAAAGGTATATATTATAAGCCAGGAGTGATTTTAACCCTGGGTGTTAATCTAGATGACTGTTTTTTGGAGAAGTAAAAAGAATAATTATTGGTCAGTCTAAAATTCCATATTTTTAAGTTACAACGATACAGTCTGTAGGATTTGACCGCCACTTCCATGCTTATGAGGTATTACCTTATGATAATAATAACCAAATTATGGGATATTATATTAATCAATTACCCGATGCCACTCCGTCAGTAACTCGAGTTTTAGGCAATGGTAAATTGTATGTTACATTAAGATATAAATTGTAGTTTTTTTATTTTTTTAACTTTTAAGTTGTTCTCAAGGTCTGTTTATGTGAATCTAATTATTCTAATTACATGAAAGATACCTGTTATATTATTGTATAATGTTATATTATTATATTAGGCTTGTTATTTGTTATTTAACTTACCTAATTTGTAACATTAAATTAAATTTAGTTTATTAAAATTTTATCTGCATTTATTTATTAAGGAATAATTTTCATCACACATTCGTTTCGTATCCAGTATATCTTAATTATTCGTGTTGCTAATGATACAATTTAAGGTAGGTACCTATTATATATTGTGAATCAAAATGTGATCAATTATCTGCCTATGTTCATTAGTTAATCACCTACAACGATTTTTTTATAATATCTTATAATGACAAGTAAATTGTAGATATGCATCTATTTAGATCATAGTGTTTTCGTCATCGGATGTACGTTAGGTAGTGGCTCGGTAGGTTAGGCGGTAGGTTAGGAAACATCAAATAGTCCCCCATTAGTAGTTCGAATCCCTGACAGACATCAATATTTTTTGCATTATTATTTAATGTATAAAATTAATTGATTTTAATTTTTAACTCCTTAAAATAGTTGAGATAACATTAGTGATGTAGTTATACCGATACTTTTTGTGAAGTAAATTAGAACTGAAACTCAAGTTGTATTAACTAACCAGATAGTTGAATTAACACACAGCGATGTAGTTGTAACGATATTTTTTATGAAGTTAATTTGAACTGAAACTTTTAGTTGTATTAACTAACATAGTAAGTTAAATCAAATGGTTACTATTAACTGCATAGCGTAGTCAAATCAACACTTCTTCATCCTTAAGCGAAATTTAACGCTCGAATGTGCACGGAATTGACTTATTTGGTGGTCAAAACAACTCCACAGTTTTATGTGTGTACTATATTATTATTGTGTGCGTACATACACGATACATAGGTATGTGTTTATGTATGCGTGTGTAATATTAAAAGTGGACGATCAATTATTACCATTTAGGAGTGACACTGCAATATTACGCGCGACACTGTCTACATGCGACCGTTATTATACGCAACGATATACGCCCGGAGTGGGGTGGAGCGGAGCCGCGGGGGGACAACTTTGGCGACGCCGAACGCGCCCGTTTCAACCTGCCTGGTCACGAGATGATCAGCGCTCTTGCAACGCACATCGATTCTCACAGAAAAGCCTAATAACACGTTGTATTATTTAATATTCAGCGCTTTTCTTTGAGTTTTGTTATTCTGCATTGGGCGCTTTTCACATACCGGTGAGTATACAACTTTTATATCTATCTCTATATTATAATGTTCAGATAAACTACAGGTGTATTCATGGCGCGCGTGCCGCGAACGATCATATTTTGATGCGTTTCGTGTTTCGTGTTTCGTACGCCCGCAAATGTACTTGAAGCAAAA